>NC_051186.1:129350667-129465667 GCF_013339695.2 Rhipicephalus sanguineus | reverse complement strand
CGCACTCGTCGCAAAACGAGAAACAGCGGGGTACATCTTCGCTCTTTATTTAACTTGCGTTCTTTTAAACATTCGCCCATTCCTGCAAATGACATCCCTTCTCATTTCTACTCCTTCACACTGACTGTCTTGAAAAAAAGGAATAGAAGAAAAAGGAGGGGGGGGGTTACACTCCAAACAAGCTCAGAGCGTAGGCTTAATTAACCCGAACACTTAAAAAAACTCGCCTGCCAAGACCACTTGATCCACCTCAGCTTTCTTATTAAAGGGACACTAAAGAGAAAAACGATTCTTAAGGTGGTACCGACACGAAAATTTTCATCTGTCGCTTTTTGCGTCCAGTGAAAGACCAAGCCCTGAAGAGCCTAGCAAGTGTACTGATGAGCGTGAGTAGACCCAGAAAAAGTCATTACAGTATGTTTTTAAGAGCTAGTTTCGGTTGTTACTGTACCCTGACGTCACAACACGGCATGAGCTTCTCATCACGTGTTCGCGCAAGGCATCGTGGCGTTTCCACGGCCGCTCCGTACCTGGCTCCGATGGTAACGCACAAGCTGCCATTTTGAATGTTTTGGTGCCCGACGTCATCAAAACTAGCCATTCTGGTGCGTGAAGTCACCAGAATTGACACTGTAGCCTAACGTCACGCTATAGTGATGATGTCAGCGCTATAGTGTTGATGTCAGTAGGCATGCCATGCGAAAATTGACTTCAATGTCAAAATGAAATATCTTATCAGTACTGAGCTTCACACTTGCTCAGGGCAGTCTCTGTATACAGGAGATTTATATGGCAGAGTGAACTCACCTTCGAAAATTCGTGTCTGTATCCATAAGGTGTATCCGACAGTAGTGTTTATTTTTGTACATGAAGCCCTGACAAGACGTATATCATGTGTTGGTGCATTTCAGTCATAGCTTCGTTAGATGCAGCCACACTGTGATATGAGTAAGGAATGGTAGAGAGACGTGTAAGTGACGCGTGGTGTAGTCACAAAGGAGTCATTGCCGCCTGTCGTTAACGCGAAAGCGGATCGCAGGCAGCGACAGCGAAATCCGAGAAGCGAATCTCGGATTCCGGGTTCACGGGCGAGCATCGTCAGCTCGGGGAGGTCGCGGAAACGACCGCGAATAAAGAAGAAAACAAAACGCCAGGCCTGCGCTGAAACCGCAGCACAGTCACAGCAAAAGCTGGAAGAGCGGCGTTTCTAAAGCCCGTTGTAAGCTCTCTTGGGCCTACTAATACAAGTACACTAGCAAGGTACCCACTACGCCATAAATCACAATTTTTGTGAAGTTGGGAAGCACCTACTAAGTCATTATTCGTCATTCTGCGGAGAAGCGAGGCGCCAGCTACACGTCTGTAAGGCATTATGTGCACTTTGTTGACGCGACTACAGATGACGATGAAGAATTATGGCTCAGCCCTTTGTAATGGGTGGGAAGCTTTAAACGGCCCACCAGTTACGCAATTTGCACTGGGTGATGCCCGGTCACTATCTCCTTCTCCCGCCATGTTGTATAACATACGTTGACGTGGGAGAGAGAGAGAGGGGGGGGGCGAAGAACTTTACTGAAACCCCGAGGAAATTAATCATGCGCTTATGGACTTCCTTGGCAACCAATACAAGTGCACTTGCGAGGAACCCACTACACTATAAATCCTTGTAATTTTTGAGAAGTAGGGAAGCAGGCACTATGCCATTTTTCGTCATTCTACGGAGAGCCGTAGTACCTGCTAAACGCATGTAAAGCATCATGCGCTTTGCATCATGCTGTGCCTGATGACGATGAAGAATTATGCGGAGCCCTTTGTAATGGGTTGGAAGCATCGAACAACCTACTCGTTGCGCAATTCGCATTGTGTGACGCCTGGTTACAGAATTCGCGTTGTGCGACGCTTGGTGCTTATTGTACTCTTCTACCACGCTATATTGCATATGTTAATGTGGTTCTTTCCTGACATGAAGCCCGTATAGGACCTTTTCGCAAAGCAGTTTCAAGCACCGGCACGGCTCAGAAGAAGGCAATAAAGAAAAAAAGAAAGAAACCGGCATGGCTCAGAGGTTGAATGCTTGGCTCCCACACAAAGGGCCCAAGTTCCAACCTCGTTCCATCCTGGAACTTATTTCGTTTTTTTTTTTATTTCGAGCGATAGTGGTTACGGACACCGGCGGCGCCGGCGGACAACTACGGCGCCAAAAACGGCCGTTGAAATGAACTCATAACAGCTTTCGCTGTAAGAAAGTGTGTGTGTGTGTGTGTGTGTGTGTGTGTGTGTGTGTGTGTGTGTGTGTGTGTGTGTGTGTGTGTGTGTGTGTGTGTGTGAGTGAGTGAGTGAGTGAGTGAGTGAGTGAGTGAGTGAGTGAGTGAGTGAGTGAGTGAGTGAGTGAGTGAGTGAGTGAGTGAGTGAGTGAGTGAGTGAGTGAGTGAGTGAGTGAGTGAGTGAGTGAGTGAGAATGTAATACTGAAAGCGAAAGGTAAAGAGCCTTCGAATGTTGCTATGCACGAAATGGAAAGGAAGGGAGGGGGAAAGAGGGTAAAGGAGAAGAGTTGACGACAGTCGCGGTGTGCAAAGGCTATTATTGAGATACGAGACAGAAGTAAGAGGTGTCGCCTAAAAAACAAGGATTATTCCAAGAATGGCGTTGCAGACAGCGCCCAGTCGCCGACGTACCAATTCAAAGTGCACACTTGCAACACACTTCCACGCAGCAGAGTAGAATACGCCACTACTATGAATGTACTCTGCTAACGTCCATAAACTTGCTTTATATATATATATATATATATATATATATATATATAATTTGATGTCCTTAGACATAGTACTCGCGATTTAAAGGTTAGTCGGCGTAGTGCAGTCACGTGTATTATCATTTATTGTTCTGTCCTATTTCATCTTTTTCTTTTTTTTATGCGAGATTTGGCGATTCTCTCCGGAGGTTACGTTTCTTGCAAAACTACATTAGTGCATTGTTCCGGGCAGTTGATTCGGACAGTGATGAAGTGTGTGTCAAGCAGTGTAGGCATAAAAAAGAAAGAAGAAAGGAAAAGAAATTCATTCAAACTGCTAGGGGGTAGCGGGCGCGCCTTCGAGAACTAACCGTCTGACTTGCGCAGTACATATGTTTTGAAGGCGCAGATTGGGCAAACCGCACCGATGCATGCGATAGTGTGTACGTATAAGCGAAAAAAACAAAACTGCAGTATTTCCCACAATTAGCGTTGTGACAGTCGGCAGACCATAGCATTTCTCGTGATATTCATTCAGACTTGAGGATAGTGGGCGATGGGAATTTGTGGTGTGACATTCTGCGTCGAAGGCACTTTGAAAAGCAGATATAGGTACAGCGTATCTGTACGTAGAGATGAAAAAAAAAAAAAGAAACGACGTTATTTATGACAATTTTAGTTGCGACAGCTGGTGTATTTCTGAGAAATTCATTCAGATTGGTTTGATAGTGGGCATGTCTCCGGAAATTCAAATTTTGACGTCCGCATGAGATGAGTTTTCATTCAATGCGCATATGAACAGTGTGACGATGTATACAACATCGCGTAAGTGGATAAGGCGAAAAAGATATTATTTTGAGCACTTGTTAGGAAGGAGAAAAAAAAGATACAATACAGTACGACGTGCGTAGAACACCTGTCTTTTTTTTTTTCCCCCTTGCAGATAGACACAGCGTGAGGACGCCTACGATTGCGTACACGCGTGTACAGTCAGCAGGCAGTGGTCGCGCTTCTAGGAATTTTTCGCTTCATGTGTACAAAAAGGCTTTCTTGCAGATGGACAAAGCGTGGATACGTGTACGTGGCGTGGAACTGCACAAAAGACGAAAAAGAACCAACACGACGGTGTGTGTATTTAAGCGTTGCGCAACGGTTCAGTGTTTGTGGAACGAGACACGACTTCGAGACTTGTAACTATAAATGGTGTGTCCAATTGCTGGAGGATACTTGGATATTTGAGCGTGATGGGGCTAGGGCGAAGACAACTTGCCCAGCTTTCCATCCTTTTGAATTACATTTGCTCGAGATACGTACGTCGTTTCGCACCCAATCTGGCCACTAAAGGCGATGCTCAACCTGATGTAAGTGTACGACCCAATGTTACCCCGGTGTGACGGTGCAAGAAAAAAAAAACAGCACCTACAAGCATCGCTTACATCTACATTGATCCATTTCAGATTCCTGCATATACTATCTGTCTGTCTGTCTGTCTGTCTGTCTGTCTGTCTGTCTGTCTGTCTGTCTGTCTGTCTGTCTGTCTGTCTGTCTGTCTGTCTGTCCGTCTGTCTGTCTGTCTGTCACAAACAATCATGCGAGGTCAACCAAGAGGTATTCAAAACCAAGCAAGCCACCGAACCTCGTTAATCTTAATTGTAGTAAGCAGATCACCAAGAAAGGAAACGGCAGTTGGCGAAACAAGCAACTGGACAGAGGTGGGATACGAACCCACGTCTTCGAGTGTACACCATGTCAAGCGTAATACGTGCTAGCTATATATATATATATATATATATATATATATATATATATATAAATATATATAATGAGAACAATGAAGTGCTAACAAAGGACCCGGAAGTAAAAGTTCAAAAAAATCAAGCACGTAGGAAAAAATGTTCTGTAAAGGACTGACGTTTCGGCCGTGGGACCGGCCTTCGTCGGAGTGGTATCCGACGAAGGCCGGTCCACACGAACCATATATATATATATATATATATATATATATATATATATATATATATATATATATATATATATATATATATATATATATAGTTTGTGTGTGTGTGTGAACGCACACGACAGCTACTATCATATCTCGTAAAACAGCCGTAGCAAAGCATACGGCAACCCACCAGCATCCCAAATTCATTCCGTTTCAACTCCTGGGGCCATGCAGCGTTTCCTGGTCATCCCTCCGCAAAGGATCGACGGGTGCGGAGGGAGACCTGCAGGAGCACCCAAGCATCGCGTGACTGCAGCTATGCGATCGAGAAAAGAGCGGCGTGTGGAAAGGCTCTCGCTAGATCTCGCGCATCGCGCAGCTGCCGTGCAAAGCCCAGCGGCGGCCGCTGGTCTGACGCCCGGCACAAACTCTCGCGAAGCTTAAAGCTTAAGCGTTGGCAGCAGCGCACTGCCGGCCAACGAAGTCTCACAACATCCGACAACGTCGCCCGCCACAATGCCCCCACTGTCTGCTATAGGCGTCTCTGTTGGTTTAGGCTATATTTATTTGCTTATTTATTAAGGCGAAAGCCTTACATGCCTCATCAAACGGAAGAATTGACCGTAGGCGGTGTCAACACGAGTGACGCAAGAGATCATCATCACGTGATGACGTCACCGTATGACGTCACATACTGCCAAAAGTTGTAACGTCATCATCACGTCACATCATGACGTCTTCACGTGACATCGTCCCTTGGCCCGATCACGGAGGCAGCGCAACTGAGATTTAAAGAGCTTTCGGGGGAGGGGGATCAATACATCGACTGAGAAGGAAATTAAGAAGATGGCTTTCGCCTTCGAGTCATCCAGTGCTGGGCAGTATCGAAGATACATGTATCTTAGATACTATCTTAGATACTCTATGGGTATCTTGTATCTGTATCGCGATACTTCTCGAAAGACAAGTATCTGTATCTGTATTTCCGATACATTTGATAATGTATCGTGTATCTTAAGATACAAGATACTTCTATCGCAACACAACCGTGCGAAACAAGAATCGCTGGCCAAACTCCGCTTCTCAAGCTGGTACTGCAGTGCTGGTACGCAATTTTGTTTTTCCGCCAGAGTACCCCAGTGAGGGCACATAGATGAAGAAGACAAGCGCGCGGACGTGCACGCCCAGCCCACGTACCTTTTGTTTGCTCGATTTCTTTTCTTTTTAGTTGCGCCAATTCCGCGACACTAGCTCTTAGCCACTGTCCTGCGCCGCGTCTATCGCGCAAATTCTGATGTTGCTACAGTGTCGTTATTGAAGATTCTCTCGCGTCTTGCGTCTTGCTCCGTAACGAAATGTGATGCGTGCAAGAATGGGGTTCCTCTGCGTCGCGTGTATTTTACAGATCAGCGATTTGAAGGATCTCGTGGATGTAAGTTTGACTTGCATGCCATGAATTACCTTATCTGCAAATAAGAATTTAACAACGTTAACACCACTGGTACTGATGCTAGATCTAAAAGAGCAAGCGTTTACCTAACAGAAAATATCTTTGCGTACCGTATTTTTCACTTCTTGCTACATTTATTCAAAGAATTTATGAACTCATAATTTGATTATTAGCACAAGTGCTTTCTTAGCTGTCATTTTGCATCCCTTATATAACCTACGTCTGTGCAGTGTTTTTCCGGTCTGGTCACTGCAGTATGTCTTTTGTAACACGCTCCCAAAATAAGATCTCTGCTTTATTCTTCTGTCTACTTTACTTCCACTACTGTTTCCACAGTTACACGTTGCCAAGGCGATGTTGAAAACAAGTACATAATTATGCGGGCGTACCTTGAGTAAACAGTACAAAACATTTTGCTTACCACTTAGAAAAATAGCGAAATTGAGTTTGCATTATAATATTGGAAATCATTAGGAGCCATCTCTAAGATGTTGGGAAGGGGATTCGAAAAACGTTGTTTTACTGAATGCTATGTTTTGCTCATGAGCGTCCCTACGAGCCGTTTCAAGCAATTTTCCATACGTACTGAATTTTCTATTGTCTCAACAGGTAAGTTGACAATACTTCATGCTCATAGCTATTTAGGGCGCCGTCTGTATTGTATTTCTGTACTCATTCAATGTGAATGTTTGATACACAACCACCTCTCTATTTTACTTATATTTGTTTTCCTGTTTTAGGCTTTCTTAAATATTTTTCGCATTACTAATCGCCACGTAATGGGAACTATAAGTGGCAATAGCGCGAATAGCGGTGGTGTCCTGCGACGCTTTGTGGAACTATACAATACGTCTGAGACGTTTCTGTGTTGCACATGTTCTCTCGTTGAAGAAAAATTACTAAAAAGATTGCACGTTAGTGAGTATATCAACAAAGAATCCTTTACGCCGGCAGAAGAGTAGAATGTGAAAATTCATTGCAGTTTTACGTCATCTACGTATACACCAGGGGTCTCAAACTGAGCTTATAGCCAGCGGGCCGCAGTCGCGAAATTTAGTTGCAAGGGCCGGGACAGTGAAGATGGTGGAAGAGAGTTTGAACAAAATGACGTTTGAAAGGAAGCCTTCCCCATATATATATCTTATATATAGGTCATTTCTGAAGGGGATTTGGAGTCAGGATTCCTGAAACATCGATACCGATGTACAGAATGACTGATATCTGGACGCTGATTCTGAAATATAGAGTTTTTTTCCACGGTTATGTTTCAGCACATGGTGACCAAATGTTCCTCACGAAACGAATGATTGAGACCAGTCATGTCTGTGCAGCTCACGAACATACTTATTTAGAAAATAAAAACAAATGAAACGAAGAGGGTCATGTGTGCGGGCCGGGCCGCTAGCGAAAGGTCTCAAACCCCTAGTATACAACATGCGTCAACCCCCCCCCCCCCCAAAAAAAAAGAAAACAAAAGAAAGAAAAATGTCGCTACCAGCGTTCTCGCTGCTGTACACCTGTCCGGATATACGGTATTGTGCAAGCTGTCTTTTACAGACAAGGGTCCACACCGGTATTTGCGCCGTCGTGCGAAGGCTCCTTATTGAAGTTATTTTGATTATATGGCAACCTGCTAGATGGTCGCCAAGCTGTGCAAAGCAAGTACCGCTATCACCGAAGTGTACAAAGAGTTGTCCTGTGAAGAAGCTAAAACAAACCCCAATAAGTTGTCTTGGAAGGAAAGTAATGTACTTTGAGCAAGAAGGGCAAAACTTTTGAGATACTAGCAGACATTTCATTCAAGTGAAACAAAATAGGTCACAGTTAAGAAATTTTCAAGCAGACATTTTCGTGCATAGGCGTTTGCTGCTACATTATATGGATCTATAATAACAAATTTGAGAATGTATCGAAGTATCTTGAGATACAATCGCCAAGTATCGTATCGGATACAATTGTTGCGGCAGTATCTTGTATCTGTATCTCCAATACTTCTTGCCTGGGTATCTTGTATCGTATCGCGATACAATTTCAAAGTATCTTTGCCCAGCCCTGGAGTCATCTTACAGAGGAATGCCTAAGGGACCCTGCAAGATTTTCATTTATTTATTTATTTATTTATGCGTCGGTCTAAGACCATAGCGGAGTTGTACACAAGTGAGATACATTCCGGCAAAAAAAGAAAAACAAAACATGGCAAGGGAGCATGAACAGGATACAGGACACTTCATATCAAATGCTCTTCAAAGGATACCAAACGTTTTTGGGTTATAGGTTCGTTAGGTTAGGTTCACCAAGACAGTCGTTTACTGTGCAAGGAACGAAAGAATATTTGAAGGAATTTACTTTTTGGATTAAAGGCGAAATTGTTTGTGATTGTCGCTTTCTAGTTGCGTAACCTGTAGATGGAACCAAGATATGTGAGGTGTTAGCTTTGTATGGACCATTTACCAACCGATAAGAGAACGTGAGTCTACAAACACGGTGTTCTTTTAGGAACTGGCGTCAAATCGCCTTTTTGAATTAACTCGCCAATCTAGCTGCGACCATATGAGTTGTAAATGAACATTACAGCCTATACCGAAATATACCTAAAACCGTATATATATATATATATATATATATATATATATATATATATATATATATATATATATATATATATATTCGCAGAAAGCCATGCTTTACGCTCAAGGCGTAACGCCTGATCTGCCGAAGGAAAGTCGGGCCTTCGTCAGGTGCCCAATATTCCTCGGTCTACAGTGGCGCACACTGTGAACCCAATGAATGCACACTCTTTATGAAGATTTTTTTTATGTATTTGTACTGTTGTAAACACACCAACAGTACGCCGACGATTGTGTGTGTACATGGTGCTTTCGATTATTTCTTTGTTTTTTGTTTCATTTCTTGTTTGTTCGTTGATTAGATGTCAATTTCGTGACGCCGGGACAACCGGATCACACGCAGCCTACTGTCTCATGTTCTCACATCTATATAAAAAAATTAAAAGGGGCAAGGAAAAGACGAGACTCACCCAACGAAGAAGGAAAGAAAGAAAGAAAGAAAGAAAGAAGGAAGGAAGGAAAGAAAGAAAGAAAGAAAGAAAGAAAGAAAGAAAGAAAGAAAGAAAGAAAGAAAGAAAGAAAGAACTGTAACGTGGTACAGGAAAATACTGAGCATCTCGGATGGACAGAGTGCACTAAAGTAATGAGTGTTTGAGTGGAAGCTTTATGGTAATATGAGCAAGAAGAAAGATAAGAGAACGAATAAAAAAAAATGAACAGACAGCGAGGACAGAGATAGAGTGATGATCACGAGGACGAAGAAACAGCCTCAGCGAAGGAAAATAAAAACGAAACTACGATATGAGGAGTGTAGGGTGAAGGAGTACCACGGCAAGCAGGATGGAGAATTTGGGAAAAGCTGAAATTCCACCAGCCGCCTCTGTTTCTTTATTTTATTCGTTGGATGAAAACCAACGACGTCGTACAAACGCGTGGGAGCTAAGAGACCCCCCCCCCCCACGCCTCCCTCGCCGCCTCCTCAGTTGAAGAAGAAGAGAGCTCTCAAGAAGCAGATTCATGACTGAACGAAGACGGCCGAGCGAACACTCCTCCCGGGAGCTCTTGCTGCTCCCGCTTGAGCTATAGCCGCGGCTGCTTCCCCTCGCCACCCGATTATTGATCTTAACGCACCTCCCGGGGAGGAGAGAAAGCGGCGCGCGCAAGCAACGCGCGCACGCCAACGCGTGCTGACGGGGCGTTGCGCTTGAGAGGGCTGAAGATGGTGGCCCGTGGCTGAGTGTGGTCGAGGAGAGGGTTGAGGAAGCGAGAAGGTGAGAATAGTGTTCCTGTATATGAGGGGCCTCAAGCTCAGCTCACCTAGCAGGCTCCAATCACGAAATTTAGTCCCCCGCAAGGGCCAGGCCAGTGAAGAAGGCTGAAGGGAGGGAGTGGGGGAGGGGAGGGCAGTTTGAACAAAATGTCAACTAACGGCGCCATTTGAAAGAAGGCCTTTGTCGTGTCTCATATATGGGTCATTTCTGACGGGGTTCTGAGAAACATGAAACATGTCGATTACTGATGTCCCGAATGACTGAATTCTGGACGCCGATTCTGAAATGTAGCTATCGTTCTAAGTGGTTATGTTTCAACACGTGGTGAACGCATGGGGCGCCTTACCAAACAAGTGCTTGATACCAGTCACGTTTGCGCAGCTCATGAATATGCTCATTAAGAAAACGAAAGATGGGTCGAAGACAGTCTTTTGCGTGCAGGGTCACTAGCGAAAGATCCGCAGGCCTGGCCTTTGGGACCCCTGCTGCATATATATATATATATATATATATATATATATATAATATATATATATATATATATATATATATATATATATATATCAAAACAACAAAGGGTTTCTAGGTCCGATGAAATATTCACAGAAACATCAAACAGACGCGCGTGCGAAGCAACTTTATTAACGTTTCGCTCGGGGTCCGAGCTTCATCAGAATCTGATGAAGCTCGGACCCCGAGCGAAACGTTAATAAAGTTGCTTCGCACGCGCGTCTGTTTGATGTTTCTGTATATATATTTATATATATATATGTATATATATATATATATATATATATATATATATATGTATATGTATATATATATATATATATATATATATATATATATATATATATATATATATATATATAATATATAAGTATGAGAGGTGGCACTTCAAGAAAACTTCATTTATTACGTCGACGTTTCGGTCACAGCCTGACCTTTATATATATATATATATATATATATATATATATATATATATATATATATATATATATTATATATATATATATATATATATATATATAAGAAACAGTATACTTAGTGGCACGAGCACCGAGTGACTCTTGTGTCTCTTACAAGCACTTCCTTGCGGTTTTTCGAATATTCAAAATAAGTTTTTGTAAAAAATAAAACTCGTACGAAATCGATGGTTTTGGATCAAATTAAGAGTTATGTTGGGTACATATAATATCGGAACATCAGTATACTTAGGATAAGGACAATTAACTGTCAGACTAATTGATGAAAACTAACTGAACGACACTTCGTTGAAAGAGAAGACGATTTTCTTGTGATCAGCTGGGATAGCTGTGACACCTGGCGGAGAAGATCGGAACCAGGCGCTTCTTTCTGCGTGGCCTCTGTGATCCGCTCCGGCAGCGCGACGAAACGCAAGGAATACACCGGGGCTGACGTACACCGACGTGAATGTGCGACTATAGCACATCCCGAATCAAAGATCAGGGTCGCCTCCAATTTTATTTATTTGTCGCGCGAGCTTCGCTCTCATCCCCATTGCCGCCTTTCCTCCTTAGCAAACGAGTATAAGATAGTAGTCGCAAAGGCAGCAGCGAGCAACTGCGGTGGGCACGCATCGGGCGCCAAAAATCTCTTCTCATTTGCGTGGGAAATCAGACCGAAGTGAGAGATTATAGCGGCCGATAACGGAGCACGCGAGCGAGAGAAACGTTATCTCTCAGACGCCACCGCCTATTTTTTTTTTATTGCACCGGACGTGCGGTATCTTATCTTCCGACGCCCGTATCTGTCTCTTTCTAATCCGCGGCGTGGCTGCACTGTACATCGTGTGTGCGTGCAGTCCGCTCGTGTGTCGAACCAAGTTGGTCGAGGCGAAGGCAGTTTCCAGAAAAACAGGCCGACACGGGCTATACTCAATTTCTTTTAAACGGAGCTTCTATAACTCGCATACTTCAGTGGCGGCGTCGTGCGCGAAAACTACGGCGCCGGCGAGAGCACAGAGATGCGGCCCTCGAAGGAACGCCGGTGACACGCGTATTTGTGAGCACCGTTATTTTCCCAATGACTGATGCTATCTCGATCTTGGGCTTGCCGGCGATCGGCCGTTTCTGACATGGCAGTCTGATCTCTTATCGAGGTCACTCGTCATTCCCATTGCCACATTAATTGTTGCCATGGGTATGAACGCATGGCCGTTGTGTTGTTGCCTGTAGCAACTGAAGCGTCGAGATGCTAAGCACGGAAAAGAAGGTCCCACTCCCCCCCGCACGGAGAAACAGTTAGGAGGGAACATTGCGCAATGCGACAGAAAGAAAGAAAAGTCTGTGATGCCATGTGGTGACGTCGTCACGTGGTTTTTTTTTTTTTTTGATCATTCGTGTTGACGCCGACGCCGTGGGACGACGGTGAACGCCGACGACCAATTTTCGCGTTTCATGAGCATCTAAGGCCTTCGCCTTAAAGGAGTACTGACATGAATTTTAAAGTTTTTCGGGTTGTTGCTCTAAATGGAAGCACGGGTGTCGAGAACCCTAAAAAGAGTGTCGTGGTGCCTGGGGATGCATTGCATATATTTTTAGTACCGCTTCTTTCAACCAGCAGTTCTGGTTTCTGTTTCGAGAGGGCGGCTTCACAGTGACGTGTCAAGTCTGCCCGTGACGTCACGGGCAGACTGCAACCCACGAAATATGCACCTGCTGTCCTTTGCTGTCAGTCGAACGTGGTTCATGATGAGTGAACTGTCGTCCAGTGCCTCCGACAGCAATTTCTGTGATTTAGGCTGCATGCAGAACCCAGATTTCGCAAACCAAGTGAGCTGACTTGAAACGTCATAGGGCTCTCCATGCGGTGAAGCTGCCTTGCAGATGCTGGGAGATGAAAACTTTAAAATCAAACTTAAATATTTATACGTGTTTCCCGGATGCGCTGTGGGTAGAGCGTTAACACTACATGCCAAGGAAACCAAAAACGTCCGTTTTGCTGCACTTCAAAATCGTGTCAGTACTACTTTAATAAAGATTCAGGTTATAGTGAGCGCTTGGTTGTGTCCCCTTCTCAGGTGCATTTTTCCCATTTATTTTTTTTTTGCGTTGCTCCACAATGAACCACTACTAACTGACCCAGCATACCACGTCTCTGCAACAGCACGAACGTACAGACTATTTCACAGATGGGTTTCGGTGCCACCATATTGGCCCGCAACGTGCTAGGGCGCGTTCCGAGGGACCGAAATAAAGTTTATTCATCATCATCATATTGGGCTGTTAACTCGACCGTTTTATATCGTTAAAGGGACACTAACGAGAAGCAGTGAATTGGTTTAGATTGATAAAGTGTGCTCCGAGAACGCTCGTGTAGTTTATTTCACCACCATAGGTTTATTATTAGAGGAGAAAACCAAGTTCAAAGTTTCATTTTTAAATTTCGCGCCGAACTTTGTAATTAGTGACGTAAAAGGTTCCAAAGAGCATTTAACGTATTTTGGCGCCACTGGCTCGACGAAATTTCCACAAACTCGTTATGTCAAGTCTCTGGTTCCCTCAGAGGACAATGTACTTCGATTTAACCGATTAGGAACCACGTTGGCCCAAGCAGGCGCCGTCAAAAATATGTGACGTCACGGCAAATGGTGCCGGAATTCCAAGGTGACGTCGCCACCTGCATTTTCTTTTGGCGCGTTTTCTCGCTTATTAAGGGTCTTCTCGCAGCAAGCGTAGTGTTTTTGGTATCGTGGAAGACTACTCTACTAATGCGAGAAAAATCGTTATGCTCTTTAGTGTCCCTTTAACAGCTGAACGAGCAACGCTACGGTAGACGCATGAAAACAGTTGGGCCTGTGCATTGGACGTTTTGTGACCTTATCAATTCTCGTCGCGATATACAAAGATTAGGAAACATTAACAGCCCAAGATGGCGGCGGCCATTTGCCTTACGTAAAATCGTCTATACAATGAGTGAGATAGAGAGAAACGATTGGTCCACTTGACTCGAATGCTGAGCGTTTTATACACCTAGCGAGGCAGGTGCCTCCGCGCGCCGGCAATAATACGTATGCCGGAAGTCGAGCGACGATCGCATTATCCTCGCCTGATCACTGGGTGCGTGCTGCAGTGAGTATTAGAGTATGTGTGCATTAGGCGCGAAAACGGCTTGGTGCGTCCGTTGCTTCAATGACACCGTCCATTAGCGTCCTTCGGCACATAGCGTGTACGCTAGACTCGTCGACCCCGATTAGATTGGAGATATACTGTCGCGATACGTGAAACGAGTCAATGGGAAGGAAGGCTCAGTCGCCGCGAGGCCATCCTTGAGGAAGAGAATGAGACGGAGGAGGCTTGTGCCAATTGAGGAAGAGGTAAGAGAACCGCCAGGGCAAGGGAAGAGGCGAGAGGAGGGAAATTGCGGGTAACGCTTTTCTTTTCGTCATTTTTACGTTGTTAATGGAAGGCACTTAGGAGGGCTCGAGAAACAACCGCGGCCCCACGGTGATTTGCGCGGAGAATGGACTTTTTCTTTTTCTTTTTTCACAACGCGTACACGCCCTCCATTGAAACTTTCCTTCAAACATTCCTCCCCTCACCCTCTTCTTCTCAACACCACCACCCCCCTCCCGCAAAAACACGCGCACACACGCACACGCACACGCACACACACACACACACACACACACACACACACACACACACACAAACACACACACACACACACAGCTGTATATGACTGGGTACGGCCGCGCACTCCATTCTCTTCTTTCTTCCTCAATAGAAACGGACGCTTCCTCGTCGTCGTGAATGGCCGGTTGTGCTCGCCAGGCCGTTTTACGCGTCTTCTACGCCTGAAAAGTTTTGCTTGTCTTTTTTTCATTTATTCTTGCTTCTTCTTCTTCTTCTCTCTCTTTATTTATTTATATTGCATCGGGTGTCGTTCGCTTCCACAATGGTTCAGCTCTCGTCGCCGCCACGAACGCAACATCGGAAAAGATTTTACTTCCGCGGGGCACCACGGTAGCCTGCGTTGCCGATCCGCAGCCTGTATGCGTCGTGCCTCTTACGCCTGTCTGCTCCAAAGGCCACTCTACTGCTGATCGTACTTCTTCCTCCGCCCTTACAGCAGTCATCAGCAGTGACTTGACAGATTCGCAGAAGCAGCAGCTGGTTGCTTTGTTGAACAAGCACGCAACCTCTTTCGATGCCTATTCGTCCACCTTGGGCCAAACTACCGCTGCAGCACATCGCATTCAGACCGACGGAACGTCGATTGTGCACCGCCGCCCGTACCGCGTGTCTCTAGCCGAGCGAAAAATCATCGAAGAAAACGTAGCCGACATGCTGCAACGGGACATAATCCGCCCCTCAGCCAGCCCTTGGTCGTCTCCCGTTGTTCTGGTGCGGAAAAAGGATGGTTCCGTACGCTTTTGCGTAGATTACCGGGCGCTCAATAAGATAACTAGGAAGGACGTATACCCTATGCCACGGATTGACGACGCTCTTGATTCCTTACAAGGTGCGGAATACTTTTCGAGCCTCGACTTGCGTTCCGGCTACTGGCAAATCCCCATGCACGAAGATGACAAAGAAAAAACAGCGTTTGCCACTCCGGACGGCCTATATGAGTTCAACGTGATGCCTTTCGGGCTATGCAACGCGACTTTTGAGCGTATGATTGACACCGTGCTGCGTGGCCTGACTTGCCTGTGCTACCTAGATGACATTGTTGTCTTTTCATCAACGTTCTCTCAACACCTGCAACGCTTGGATGAAGTTCTGACGTGCCTTGCGGGCGCTGGTCTTCAAATTAACACCAAGAAATGCCATTTCGCCAGCAAGTCCATTAAAGTCCTCGGTCATGTCGTGAGCAAGGACGGAATACGCCCTGACCCCGACAGAACCGCTGCGGTGCTTCGCTTTCCTCGCCCTGAGAAGCCTAAAGACTTGCGAAGTTTCCTTGGCCTCGCGTCTTACTTTCGTCGATTTATACGAAACTTTGCCTCCATAGCTGCACCACTACACAAGCTACTTGTCCCCGGTACGCCCTTTGAGTGGTCTCAGGAATGTGAATCGGCTTTTGACATGTTGAAGGATGCCCTCACGACCGATCCTGTTCTTTCCCATTTTGACGAAGCCGCTCCGACTCTCCTGCACACAGATGCTAGCGGCCGCGGTTTAGGCGCCGTTCTTCTGCAGCGCGACAACTCTTCGCGAGAGCGAGTCGTTGCATACGCCAGCCGCGTACTCTCTGCAGCCGAGAGGAACTACACGATCACCGAGCAGGAATGTCTGGCCGTCATCTGGTCGGTGCAGAAGTTTCGTCCCTATCTGCACGGCCGTCATTTTACTATTGTTACTGACCACCACGCGTTATGCTGGCTTTCCACACTCAAGAACTTATCGGGACGCCTCGGTCGCTGGATTCTGCGTCTTCAGGAGTATGAGTTCGATATCATCTACAAGTGTGGCAAAAAACATCAAGACGCCGACGCTCTTTCTCGCTGCCCGCTACCTACGGCCCCGCTCGGCGCTTCCGCAACCGCTTCGCCCACTTTTACATCGGTCCCCTCCCTGGCCTCTATAGACCACCTGCCTCCGGACAACGACCAAGATTTTGCCTCTCGCCAGCTAGCTGACCCGTACTGTCGACGGATCATGGGCCATCTCTCTGGAACTTCCTGTCCACTTAACGCGCGGCTACGTCGCCAACTCTCGCAATTTAAGCTCGACAACTCCGTGCTGTACCGCCGAATTTACCATCCTGACGGTCAGCGCTGGGTGGCCGTTCTACCTCGCTCTCTCCGCTCTCACGTCCTCACAGCCTTCCACGATGATCCGACTGCAGGTCATCTCGGTTTTCATAAAACCTACGACCGCCTTAGAAGTCGTTTTTATTGGCCTGGCATTACTACTAGCGTAGCCAGGTACGTCGGGTCTTGCACTATCTGTCAAAGTCGAAAACCCCCAACATCTGGTCCTGCCGGTAAACTGCAGCCTCTTCCGTGTCCCGCGACACCATTTGAAGTTGTAGGTGTCGATCTTTTCGGCCCCCTTCCAGTCACTGCCGCCGGCAAACGATGGATCGTGACAGCTGTGGACCATTTGACCCGCTACGCTGAGACATCTTCTGTGGCTACTGGTTCTGCTTCTGAAGTTGCCGATTTCGTTCTCCAAGCCATTATACTGCGCCATGGCGCTCCACGTGTTCTGATCAGTGACCGTGGAAAGGCATTCCTCTCTCAACTATTGAACGAACTTCTCCGATCCTCCGGCACCACTCACAAGACCGCTTCCAGCTACCATCCTCAGACTAACGGCCTGACCGAGCGATTTCATCGCACCCTTGCCGATATGATCTCCGCCTATATTCAACCAGACCACAAAAACTGGGACGCGATTTTACCATTCGTCACTTTCGCCTATAACACAGCCATTCAGCGAACAACCGGCTATTCACCGTTTTACCTGGTTTACGGACGTTCCCCTACTTCCCTTCTGGACGTTTCTTTCTTTACCTCCAACGTAAATCCGTCGCCATCCTCTGCCGAGGAATACGTTTCACGACTCGCCCAGTGCCGCCAGCGTGCTCGCCTGAATACCGAAGCCAGACAGCAAGACAGGAAAATTGTTTATGATGAAGCGCATCATGCTGTCTCTTTCCGACCCGGTGACGAGGTCCTGCTCTTGACGCCTCTTCGCACACCTGGTTTGTGTGAGAAGTTTCAGCCACGGTTTATCGGGCCGTACACAGTTCTGGAACAGACTTCACCTGTGAATTATCGCGTGACGCCACTTGTAACCCCAGCAGACCGCCGTTACCGTACTACCGAGATTGTCCATGTCTCCCGCATCAAGCCCTTCATACGACGTTCCTCCTCTCCTTGACCTGCAGCGGCCAGGCTGGCCGCTTTCACGTGGGGGGAATTAGTGTGGGCATTTATTATGCACATCTTCTTCATGTGTACGTTATCACCATCATGATGCATTTGGTTATGCATCCTCATCTTCGTCGTGTATCATCACCATCAGTGTGGGTTGATCGTGCCTGTTCGCTGCCGGGTCTTCGGGACAAATAAACGTCTGTCCTACCAAGACCTCATACGTGGTGGAGGTGCGGGGTGCATAACCAAATGCATCATGATGGTGATAACGTACACATGAAGAAGATGTGCATAATAAATGCCCACAATATACTTATCTTTTTGAGAAAGAAAAAAAAGAGAGATAGCGAGGGAGGGGCACGAAAGTTCACCAGTTCATTTCTGTGAGGAAAATAAATAAATTATATAAACAAGAAAAAAATAAAAGAAGGAGAAGAAGAAGAAGACGAGTGAGGTAAAAGCGGCGTGTGGGCTAAGGACGACGATTGGTCCCGTAGAATAATGACTCGGCAGTTTCTGAGTGGGACGGACGCCACACGTGACGACCTATCCGCCATAATTGTCGCGGTGACGACGTTTTCTATCCTCTGCGTTACTGCAGAGAGATAAAGAGAGAAAGTGAGCCCTTGTGAGAGGCCGGCATCTCTTCTTTGAACACTACTACTACTACTACTACTGCTGCTGCTGCTGCTGCTACTACTACTACTACTACTACTACTACTAATAATAATAATAATGTTAATAATATAATAATAATAATAATAATAATAATAATAATAATAATAATAATAATAATTCGGGTTTACAGTCCCGAAACAACTAATTATGGCGACGCCGTAGTGCAGGGCTCCGGAAATTTCGACCACCTGGGATTCTTTAACGTGCACCTAAATCTACGTACTAGGGCCTCAAACACTATCGCCTCTATCGAAAATGCAGCCGCCGCGGCCAGGATTCGATCCCGCGACCTTCTACAAACACTTCGTCAACCCAGAAGACCGCGCGTGCGCCCCAAGCGCTCCTGCACAACATAAAGTGCACGAAGCAGTAGTGGCGAAGCCCGGGGGAGGGAGGGGTGTTAGCTCCCCCCCCCCCCCCCCGCCGAAGATTTTCAATTTTGCATGCGTATACATACACGCACACATATAAACGCGCGCACGAAGATACATAAAGCATGGTTAAACCCCTGGCCACGCCACCAACCCGGAAAGAATTTCTGGCTGCGCTACTAGCACGAAGGTACACATACAGCGAGCCAACGTATGATTTTTTTGTTTGTTTTCTAGCTAGTTCAAGCCGTTCCTAAGAAAGATCATGAAGCGATTAGCTTAGAATTAACAAGCGCTGGAACTTGATATGAGTTTTTCCGTCCTGTTGCATCAATCCGCGACGTCCGGTCGTGTCAGCAGGTCGCGATGAAATGGGCTGCACGCACTACCGAAAGCTCCTTCCTTCAGGCGCCAAGGGATGCTATTTGTGTGTTATGGCCCAGTGTAGATTCATGGACCCTTTCTATTCACTCTAGTATGTACCCTTTGTCCGGCGACTCTAGAAATTGTGTGTGTGTGTGTGTGTGTGTGTGTGTGTGTGTGTGTGTGTGTGTGTGTGTGTGTGTGTGTGTGTGTGTGTGTGTGTGTGTGTGTGCGTGCGCGCGTGTGTGTGTGAGTGTGTGTGTGTGTGTGGGAGGGAGGGTTCTAGCAGGAATCTGGCGTCGTAAACAGACATAGTTTTCTACTGCCATTAGCGTATAAGGCACCACTGACGTGCCCATACTGACTCTGCTAGATGACCTCTTCGTATGACTCGGTGGCGCTGCCGTTGGCACGTGATGTCTTTAGCGCTGGTCGCCTTTGATGCACCTCAGGCCTTACGGGATTATGACGAGTCCACGATAAATATAGGCCAGCCAGAAGGTCAAACCTTTTTCCTAGTCCCCTCGGGCACGCACCACCTCAACCGCAAAAAAAAAAAGAAAGAAAGGAGAGAGAAAAAAATTGGCCGCGTATCTGCGTGCTTCGCTGCAAATGTCGTCTAAAGACGATAGAAGAGGCGCTGCGTGAGATATGGACGCCATCTGGCAATACGTCGGGAAACATGAGTGCTGTGTTGCGGGCTGGTAGTCCCGGCGCAGCAGCAGGCAAGACCGGCGGTGCCCAACGCGACCGGCGGGGACGCCAGCCAGCCCGAACACGCGGTTTGGCGCGAAGCGCCGAAGCAGAAGAAACGTCCGCACTCAACGAGTACTCTCCACACACTCTTTTATATTCACGTCGCCTGGGTAAAGAAGGAATGCCAGAGCGGCGCCCCATGGCACTCGTACAGTGCAATACTGAACCGAAACCGAAGCACAACATGAGCGTGTGCAGGGAGCACGGAGGAAGACAAGTTTCATCGCAGTCGCATTTTCAGCGCACCTTAAGAAACTAGGGTTGTAACATGGTAGGGCGAGTAGGGCCAGAAGGACCGTCACGACGAAAACCTGCCTCCTCAGTCGTATTCCCCTGGAACGTTGGTGTGGCTTCGCGTTCCCTCCTCCGCTCCTGGCCTTTCCACAAAGCTACTGCCTAAGTACGAAGGCCCCTACCGCGTCCTACGTCAAGCATCTCCAGTTAACTATATTATTGAGCCTGTTCAATCATCTACGGACCGCCGTCGTCGCGGCCGCGAGACTGTTCACGTCGATCGACTGAAGCCGCATTATGACCCACCAGTTGTACCTGTTCCTTAGGTCGCCAGGATGGCTCCTTTTCCGCGGGGGAGTGATTTGTAACATGGTAGGGCGCAGACAAGAACGCCTGCGAAAGAAGAAGACGAAGACGGTTGTTGGCGCTCGCGCTTGCTCGGCTTGGACCGCTGATCGCTTCAGCTGTGGCAATCTTTTAATAAACGCGTTACTGTCTCAACGTTAAACGCATACCATCAAGGTCTTTAAAATTACGTATCTATGTATTTTCTATTAAAGGAACACACCACCTAATACTCACCTAATAATGTTACGCCTCAGATATGCGTAATATTTACTTTTTATCGACAATGTTCACAAGTATGAACAGCCGTACCAGTTCAAGATGGGTGGGCGGTAAGCAAGTGGTTCAACTTTGGCCGGTTGGCTGAATCGGGTGACGTGCCGACAAACAGAAAGACAGACCAAAATTTCTGCGTTTAAGTTCCCCAAGAAAGACTATCGTCTTTAAAAGAAAAAAGAAGAGGCAGTTCTCAAGAACCTCTGCGCACCTTCCAGGAGAAGCTAGCGGTTTTTCGTGGTATCCAAAGCGGCTATACACGCCTCTTATATATATGTTTGCTGCTTTTGCGTGCGTGCGTGCGTGCGTGCGTGCGTGTGTGTGTGTGTGTGTGTGTGTGTGTGTGTGTGTGTGTGTGTGTGTGTGTGTGTGTGTGTGTGTGCGCGTGTGCGCGTGCGTGCGTGCGTGCGTGCGCCACGCCATACAGCCGCAAAAAATACCGTTTTCGCTTTCGTCCGCTCATTCAAGTCGTCGCTTCGGTAGTGGGCCCTTCTTTTTTTTCTCTCTCTTTCTTCTTTTTCTTCTTTTTTTTAAATTTCTGCACAGCGCCTCGTCGCTGCTGCTTGAGCGAGAGACGTAGCGGGTGACAAAAGACGTCTCAGTCCTCACTTCTTTCCGCGAATATTACGTCATTTCCCGCACCTAACCAACTTGGCCCGCATCCACGAAAGAGAGAGAGGAGGAAAGAGAGCCGCGGTTTGGCTTCTCTCGGCAAGCAACCGCGAAAGAAGGCTATATGCGAGAAAGAAAGAAAGGAAAAAAAAGAGAGAGAAAGAAATCGCGTGAGCCAGAGCGTAGCGCAGGAGGCCGCTCATTCATGGGCGTGCTGCAGGAGCGTAGAAGAGCGCAACAACGGATGCTGCGCTCGCTCAATCGCTCAAGCGCGCGCGCTTGTTGTTTGGGTTTTATGGCGGGGGTGTAATATATAGAACACTCTTTCTCGTAAGCTGTCGTATAGTGAGTGGCGTGTGGGCGGTCTACGCGTGCGCGCCTCTGTCGCCATTCGGAATGCCGCACGAGCCAAGGTCAGACCAGACGTATACGCAGTGCGTAGTATAAATCAGACGACGCACGTATTCCGAGATTATAGCTTTCGGCGACAAGAGTGGCGTGCTTTTTTTTTTTTTGCACAGCTTGAGAATGTCGAGAATCCTGTAAGTGAGGAGACTACTTTTCCCGCCTCTCCTCAACCGCCAAATCGGCGCGCACTGATAAGCCACATGTTTTTTACTTTTTTTTTGCGATTTCTCTCCAAAAGTGTAATCCTCTCAAAATACGGCCCCAGAAGCCTTGTTAACAAAAAAAAAGAAAATAAAGAGACAAAGGGCGGTCTCTCATGAATGCAGTTTCTGGTGGACCCCTTTTTTCCTATCTTTTCCTTAAAGAAAGCAAGAAAAAACGTGCGAACCTTCTCCAGCGAGTGTTTGATAAACAGAAAGATCCTCCCCCCGACATGAGTTATTGACGTGAAGGTTTGGGCTAGTTGGTATACTCCACAGCACAAGGCATTAGCACCGCGAAAAAATAAACGTACGGCGAAGCGAGGGGTCACATCGCAGACAAGCGCTGCTTATTTTTACGCGACGTTGACGTCTTGTGCCCTTGACGTGAGACAGAGTCGTGGGCGCTGGGTCTATTGATAGCTTGCGCGTGACGTCATTTATTCATGTCCTTAACGCACTGGCACAACAACATGGCGGCTTTGATGACGTCAAGGAAGCGTAATCACGTCGCTGGAACGTTTTTGGGCCCCTGTGCACGAACAACTAAAAGAACGAGCGCGCGATCTACCGATGACAATAGCGTGACGTCACAAGACTTCGAGCCCCGCCCACTTAAGTACTCCGACATGGCGGTTTCAGTGACGTCAGTGCAAGCCATCTATGGCCTGGTCCAAGATGCACTGAGTCCTAAGAGCATTGCTGCAATATTTCAGGACTTGAGGGTCTTGTAAGGTGACACCGTTCCCTTGACAATAGATGTATGCCCCATTTATAACGCCAGGCCTGCGTCCGCAGAGGCCGAGTCCGTACCAATCACCTACTCTGCGATACTTCAACATCAAAGGCTGGAACGCGGAGAGTACCCACCACTACATCCAAAGCTCAACAAAGAGGACAGCACCATACTGAGAATACTACACAGCAACACTCGCACCCACGGTATACTCATGCACAGATTCTACCCAATGTTACACGAATATCTCTGCCCCATTTCCGGCGTGCCTGACACCTTGCCCACCTTATCCTCGCGTGCCTGTGCACTATACACCGAGACACATCGCCTTCGCCGAATGTCTGTAACGCCAGGCAAGAAAGCGAAGAGGTTCTCGAAACGAGGGAGGCCAAGCTCGCCTCGGAGGACACTGGACCAACAACCGACGTCTCGTCGCTAGGGCAAAGGATGCAACGAATGCCAGAGGGTTCCTGGAATGAGAAGACCTCCCACCTAGGGTAGAAGCGGAACCAGCACCGCGATGCTGTTTCGACCAATAAACGTGTATTCCTCCTCGTCCATTCATCAAACACCCAAATAATCACTGGGAGCGGAGATTATTGGATAGATGACGACCTTCATACGGTATGATTTGTTTGGCATGATGCTTCAAGGAAATTCACCAAGCAGTGTTCCGCGATATTACTGGCACGAGCACCGAGTGATACTCCTGTTTCTCTTCCAAGGACTACCGGTCGAGCACTTACTTCCGGTTTTCCGAATATTCGGCAAAAAGTCCTCTAAAAAATCAAACCGGTGAAAAAAATCGATGGTTCTGGTTGAACAGTTATATTGCGTACAGATGATATCGGAGCACAAGTTTACTTAAGAGCCAAATACCTGTCGAGAGAATCGATGAAAATTAATTGAATGAGTTCATTCAAAGAGCAGACGGTTTACTTGTGAGCGGCTGGAATCGTTGCGACACCTGGCGGAGCAGATCTGAACCACGCTAATCTCTCTACGTGGCCTCTGAGATCCGCTTCAGCAGCGCGAAGCGAAAAAAAGTGCGAACAATGTTCACACAACCAGAGAACGTGAACGCCGACGTGTGAGTGCCACTACCAGCCACCTATGTCAAGGAACTGGGTCGCCTCCATTTTTATTTTTTTTTTCAATTCCGTCACAGCGGTAGAGACGTGCGCTGGTTCCGATGAATTTCTATCGCGTATATGCCTGTCCCAAGATTTTACGGCACCGGCCATGCGAACTTTCCGATCGCCCAAAATACATAGCGGAGTGACGAGTGGTGTATAAATATAAAAGAAAAGGCCAATGTTTTCGAAAATATTTCCCGGCGACTGAGTTAAGGCTGTGACCGTGCTTCAACATGTCCGCGGCATTCTGGCTCGTCTCGTTATATAGATACTGGAAGCCATAGCGTACCCCTACTGCAGATGCCTCTATATGAAACAAATAACTTCGCATCCCATCCGCCGCTCGCAATGACTATCCTTTCATTTATGTGATTTTTTGCCTGTTTATTTGCTTCCCCCATTTTCGTTAACGATCAGGTGAGTTGCGTTTCCTGCCATTATGGCCGCTGCCACAGTTCAACCACGTGGCGAGATCCCCGATTAAAGGACCAATGACACCGAATTTGGAAACGCGAGATGCTTGTGTTGTTTCATAGTCCTGCATGCGGGGGCACTTCTGACCGATTATGAGTGACGAGCGTTGCCTTTAGGATGTTTTAATTTGGTTTTAAATTAAGCCTGAGTGCTCATATGAACTTTGAACTCCTATCAACATAACCACTAGTATGACGTAGACGTAGGCCCCTTGTGACGTTGCAGAGGTAAAGCAAGTATTGTCGACGTCACAGACAGAAATACGCGCGGTGCACTGTGGTTATAGTGAACTAGAACCAACTTCCCAGTGGCGCTAACGGGAGGGTTCAGGCGTTCCTCTTGTCGAAGAAAAATCCAGGTGGCGCCAGTGCAACCTTTTCTAGTCGCACCGCCCCTTCTGCTGTATAGGCGCTTGCGCGTGTTTCTTGTGTGCATTTCTGCACGTTCCGCGTCGTTGTAGTGGTGCCGTGCAATAGACAGTTTCAGTTGAGCGCCCACTACATATACGTGAACGCAGTCTGTCATTGGGAATGGCTGGCATTGGGAATGGCTGGCGTTTAACAGAGAACGTGTATGCCGTTTGCTTCGACTAACTTCCAATGAATATCGTACCCGGATGTTTCAGGAGGTTGAAACAACTTACACACGTAATTGTACCCGCGATTGAGAATAATTTAATTCTAATTTTAAGCAACTTGCACTGGGCGAGTGCGTGAGATCAAAAAGTGGACCATACGCTGGGGATGATAATTTCCGTCCTTATTATTTGCAGGTCAACACATTAGAAGAAAGAAAAATTAGAGCGCTTTCGGGTGAGGACGTACAACCGCGCTGTCTAAGCGGCGTCTGTAGTGAACTGGAATCGTTATAGTTTATTATCATACTCATATTTTTCTTTATATTTCACTACAGCTGCTTCGACTAAGGCGCAGCTACCATATTTCAGACGCCAGTGATACACCAGCTCACGGCGTCTCACCGTTCTTCAAAGGCGGCGCCAAGCAGTGCTGTCAGCACTAGTCGTACGCTTGTAAAAAAATAATAAAAAAGTCACAGTTTCGCCGCAAGGGCGAAGCAATGAATGCGATAGCAAGGAACTAATGCTATACGAAGTGAGGCTCGCCAATGGATACTCTCAGTTTGAACAGCGCTTCTGTTGCAAAGGCGGCCGAAGCAGCGAAGGAAACTAGCGTGCTTCAAGTGTCGAGCTGTGACACTTGATAGTTCGCGCTCATCTGTTCGTTTAGCGGCGTCCCTGAGCTCGAGTGACATTCGTACGCGCCGTAACATGAGCGCGGACATCACGGTGAAAGCGTGAAACATTCCTCTACCCCTCGCCACGAGAAAACCGCGCTAGCACACAGCGGAAGGGCAAGCTTCTCCCATGCGCAAATATAAAAAGAAGCGAGCGAGCTCGCCCACGACTTTTAAATGCGCCCGTCGGGCTCCTAGCGCCACCTCGCTGGTAATGAAGAAACGCTTATTATCGCCTGCTGTCTCTGAGTCCGTCCAGCGCTAAAGGGTGTGTATATAACGCTCGCCGTTAGCTACGTGGAGGATCTGCGTTTCGTGGCGTAGTGGATAGCGTCGCTCGCTGCGGAGCAAGAGGGCCCTAGTTCGATTCCGCGCTTCGGAAGCAATTTTCTGAAATATTTTTCTTTGGGGCCTTTATATATATATACATACTTATACATATACGGTGCATGACGGCGGCGACGGCGACGGCAAAATCCAGCCGAGACTGTCCATATAATTGCTATCGCAATAATAACTGCCGGGTGGAAACAAAAAGAACAACGCATAGTGAGTCCACTATAGACGAACGCATCGGAGCGCTAGAAAAAAGTGCAGCCGCGATCCTTGCGGCGAGGAGACGCGTTCGGTTTCAGCCGCTGCATTGCCAGGCTCCTCCGTTCAAAACATTCGCAACCTCAGCGTCTGCCACTTGCGAGCCGTCGTCGGACTCGTTAGACGATGAGTAGGGCCACGAATCTGCGTCTGACAGCGATGACATCGTCTACCACGTGCTCTCCAACTGGCAGTTCAACAAGCGCGTGGCTGACGTCACCCAATACTGAGCGTACGTCATCACGCGTGCCCCGAGACGCGACCGCCGTGGCGCGGCGCTAGTTTCTTATCCTCTTTCGGCGCGCGTTTTGAACCTACACTAAAAATTACCATAATTAACGCTGCTAGGATTAATTAGACATCACGTAGTAGCATTTGCGGTGTCATTCCGTGATTACAAGACATAGACCTACTTATTGCAACATAAATGTCACAAACAAAAAATCGGCTGTCAGGGGCCCTTAACTGGCTTTTAAATGTATTTGTATTCACTCTTCTTTCTTTTTTTTTTCTGCTCTGGTTGCAGAGTTTGCGCTCCGGCCATTCTACCTAATAAAGATGTCCACCGACGTCCGGTTGGTGCTTTAAATTAAAGACGCTATCCAATCCCTTTACTACGGTTGTAACAGTCACGTTATCAGTGATATCGCAATAGTCGCCCTCCCTCCCCCCTTCCCCGTAGTTAAGCTGCATAACCCCCGTCCACACCACAACTCCGTAACACCCCATTCCTGAAGCGTTGCCAAATCAGTCTTGAGGTTTCGACAGCAGCAGATATTCGGTGGTCAACACTGGGCAGGTGTTACATTATTATTATGGCGGAGGCATGGAAGCGATCGCTGATCACTGAACTGGGGGCGGCAAACATTCTCTCAGTTAAGAATATACGGGAGGTACTTCGGCCTTTCTCATTAGTTCGATACTTGTTTCGAAATCTGAGGATGCTGTCGCTGGAAAGACCCCGGTTGATATCTTCTCTTTTTTTCTTTTTAATGGAAAAGAGGAGATGTCTTCTTTCCGCTCTCTTGCTTTCATTCCCCTTCATCATCCCCCAAACGGCGCGGCGCCGAGCTTTATCTTATAACACTGCACTATTATGCGTTGCAGAAATAAGAGTCTTTCCTATCTCTCGGACCGCTACTAGTACTACCACGTTATTTCGGCTAGGCAGCCCGACGCCCGACAAAACAGCCCGACGATTAGCGCCTACAATAAGCCCATTTATAAAATAGATGGAATAATAATAATAAAAAAAAAAAAGCTTCGGCACACCTTCTCAAACGGCGAACAACAATACCACTTCGGGAAACCACTGAGCCGTTTCACTGCTGGCCGTTCCGTTTTGCTTTGCCCGAGACGTCTCCCCCCTAGCCGTCGTCCCACACCAGAAGAGTGCGGAGTGATTCATCCTGCTGGAACGAAGCCGGCAGGCAAGACAGGTCGGGGTGGCAGATTCAGAGCCTGAATGTCCAACGAGACGGAATGTACAACGAGACTGAATGTCCAATGGGTCACGTGACCGGCGAGACTGAATGTCCAACGAGACGGAATGTCCAACCGAGACGGAATGTCCATCGAGACTGAATGTCCAACGAGACTGAACGTCCAACCGAGACGGAATGTACAACGAGACGGAATGTCCAACGAGACGGAATGTACAACCGAGACGGAATGTCCAACGAGACTGAATGTCCAACGAGACGGAATGTCCAATTTAGAAGAGATAAACGTGTCCTCGTTTGAAATCTCTCAGACAACTGATTCATTGGGTTAAGATAGCCTAACGGAATATCGCATTTTTTGTGTGTGTTTTGCAAATATTGACTGTCTGTGTCGTCGGGCGTCGTATTTTTGTTTCCGTATTCGCTTTACTGCATTTACCATAATTTCAAGTTTTGTTAGCTTTATTTCTATTTTGTATTTTTAGTTTTCATATGTATATAGAATATGTTACTCTAATGCTTTATTTTGGTTGTTTGCATACTTTGCTGTTCCTGTTTATCTTTGTCATAAATCGGACATCACAGCCCCTTAAAGGGTTACGAGAGAGGGCGCTCCCTCGTCCACTCTGTGCGGTATCTATCTGCGTTTAATCCCTGAGAGTGTTACCAGCGCCACTCGTAGCTAAGGCGGCGAGTGTGAAACACTATTTTTGTCAGAAAGCGTCACGAGGCAGGACGAATCCCTTGCTATGAAAGTGCGAAAGAAGAATAGTTTGAGAGACTCAGTTATTTGTTAGAAACCCAACAGCCAATTAAGCCAAATAAAACATTGGGGACATTATTTGTGGCTTTTTTTCACTGCAATGTATTAATTATAACCCATATTCAAAGAAATCCAAGTAGACGAAAAAGCACCCTTTCCATCGGTGGGATCCGAACCCGCAACCTTTTAATTACGGCGACGATTTGCGCTTCCTAACACTCCCAGGGATCAAGCTCACGTAAATACCCAACAAAGTGGACGAGGGAGCGCCCTCCTTCGTAGCTTGATTGTTAGAACATCAGGCGCTGAATGCGAAAGTTGTGGGTTCGAATCCCACCGAAAGAAAGTGTGCTTTTTCGTCCCATTTAAGTCCTTTCAATTTAGGTCATATTCATTACACTACAGTTAAAAAGATTAACAAATAACGTACCTATGCTTTCCTTGGCTTGATTGTTGGCTTTCTACGAGCCCCTAGAACAATTCTTCTTTCCTCTTAAAGAATGCGGGTCGAAGAAGCTAGGGAGGAAATTTTCCTTTAAAATTAAATTATTGGGTTTTACGCGCCAGAACCACGAAATGATTATGAAGCATGCTGAGTGTGGGATATCAGTTTTAGTTTTGACTACCTTGATGGAAACATGTCATGGCATTTCGGCTACAAGAGAACTGCAGGCCGGTCTAGGAAAGACCATGCCATTAAAGAGGTGGTGTCACCAAATTTTGAGGCTATAAAAAGCCTGCTGTAGGCTTTCTGTGTAAGCAAGGACGCTCAGCACGAAGTATTGCACGCAGCAAACGTTTAGAATATATTTTAATTCACTTCCAAAGTCTGTATAAATGCTCATTCTCGCGATCGAGACCCATCGCTAGCGCTACTGACACCGATGTCACTGTCTAGGAAGCGTAACGAAAGTTTCACTGACGTCACACCACATTAGAGTGACGTGCAATGAGCGGTGACCTACACCTCCGCTGCACCGGGCCAGTGAAGAGAGCATCAGGCCATCCCCTGTGAACTGCTCATTTTTTCTGAGCTTATTACCGAAGTAGCCAATCTTGCTCGCGTTTTGCAAAGTGCTTCGCGTGAATAATTTTTCATTACAACACATAGCATACAGGTAATCGTTGGCGACAATAAAACCGTTTTTATGATGTTTAAAATCATCTGAGGACTTTTCAGAACCGGCCTGAACACGAGCTTTTCTATTACTCTTCCAATGATGTCGATATTAGTGCTGTGAAGCTCAAGTGAAAAAAAAAAACTGGGTCGGGAACAGGCTTGTACGCATTACAGTGAAAGAGCGTCAGCGATTACAATTACCTTTAAAAAAAAACTAACGGATTACCGAGAAAAAACTGAAAGCTAATCGATTACTCAACAAGGTGAGGTAGCGGGCTGTTTGGTTTTGCATAATTGTTAAACTGTGGTAAAGTTACAGGTACATATTTTTAGGGAGGACGCACAGAACAAAAGCATGAAAAGCGCGAACTTTCAACTCGATTTGTTGAAAAGGCATCAAGTTGTATGAACATGAGCAAATGGGTGCAAAAGGGAGGTCTTTAAATATTTTTTTCTTATTTTTAAATAATATATATATATATATATATATATATATATATATATATATATATATATATATATATATATATCCTTGCCGTGCGTAATACGCAGTCTCAGCGCCACGTCCTATCACGACGAAACGAATTTTCACGCACGTCGCAAATGTTAGGGCACATTCGGAAAATTTTCACAGCAAATATTCGGATGTGTGGAACGACAACGGAAAAGTGAAATTTGTGACCGGGACGGAATGTCCAACCGAGACTGAATGTCCAGCGAGACTGTATGTCCAACGAGACTGAATGTCCAACCGAGACGGAATGTCCAACGAGACTGTATGTCCAACGAGACTGAATGTCCAACCGAGACGGAATGTCCAACGAGACTGTATGTCCAACGAGACTGAATGTCCAACCGAGACGGAATGTCCAACGAGACGAAATGTCCAACGAGACTGAATGTCCACTATTGGACATTCAGTCTCGTTGTACATTCCGTCTCGTTGGACATTCAGGCCGCAAGCGGGGGTGGCAGGGTTTCGTCGGAACGCGCGGAGAGCGAGGGGACGTGTCCTACTCCCTGCGTCCTACGGTAGCGACAGAAAACTGCTTCAAGGCGCCCCCCTCTCTCCTCTGAAGGGGCTAACGCTTTCGTCGATGAAAGCGCAGGGCCCCTTGAAAAGCCTTAGCGGACCGGGGTGTGGTGCTGGAGCACCCCTTTCAATCGAGCTTGCAGGGCGCGAGTCTTCTGTTCAACGAGCACTCAGCTGCTTGTGCGTTCATCCCGGGGAAAGCATCATCATGATCATCGTATATTATTATCGGCAGTATCATCATCATTCTCAGTCTGTTTTAGTCCACTGCAGCACGAAGGCCTCCCCCCGATGATCTCCAGTTTATTCTGCGCGAGCTCATTGCATTTTATCCCAGCGAACTCCTTAATATCGTCACTCCATCTAACTCTCGGCCTTTCTCGACTGAGTTTCCCGTCCCTTGGTAACCATTCTGTTGCTCTTACTGTCCACTGGTCGTCCGTCCAACGCATTACATGGCCAGCCCAGGTGGTTGTATGCAGTGGTTGTACGCTTTCTGCTTCACTGAACCGTGGTAAATAGCTGGTCATTATTTCGGAATGCCTGCCTTCCAGCCCATCCTTACGTTTTTGCAGATTTTCTTTTCATGAGTCCACTGTGCTAAGGGGTACCCACTCCACTGTTTCCTCGGTGTACGAGATCGTTTCGGTACGACTTGACGATGCGCGCCTGACAACGAGGTAGAAACGTCAAATAAGGAATTGAATGTATTTTTCTATTTGTGCAGTAGTCGTCAAGCCAATATCGGTGCCATCGTCTCATCAGGCCACGTCCTCAGCCATAGCCTCATCAAATGAGTGAGTAAAAGCTTTCTTTAAAAATGTGACACACACTTCAGGCATCATCTCACGAGACACGCGTCAAATTACTTTAAGGTTCCTAGTCGATTACAATGTTGCAGGTACTCAATTACAATGGGGATTACAATGGGGCAGGGACTCAATAATAATAATAATAATAATAATAATAATAATAATAATAATAATAATAATAATAATAATTGTAGCGGTTTTCCGTCCCAAAACCACGATATGATTATGAGAGACGCCGTAAAGGAGGGCTTCGGAAATGACGACCATCTGGTGATCTTTAACGTCCACCTAAATCTAAGTACATGGGCCTCTAGCATTTCGCCTCCATCGAAATGCGGCCGGGATTAGCTTGTATTTATTCTTAGGTTGTAGTCGACTACTGAACAACGGCGGCAGAGCTTTGTTATCGTTCTTGAGCGAAACGACGTCTCCGGGTGCCTGTGATCGAACGCCCGGCCAACTCCGGGAAAACACAACCGTACGCAGCGTACCCTGGCGGATGTGTGCGCCGCCTGCCAAGCGCGTCCCTCCAACAGGCGCGATTTTATAATCGCTTCCGTTCGCGACCTTCGTACGCGCGCACTTTCGCGACGCACACGAAGACTTTCCGGAAACGAAAACAAAAATAGAACTGAAAAGAAAAAACAAAAAAATGTGCAAAGCTCGTAGATAAGCGTTTTCAAGACTCGATAACGTTCCTTATATAGTATGGTTGGTTAAAACCTGAGAAAATACACAAGTTCCGCCCTCCGAATCCTACCTCGAACACACCGGTCTCAAGTGTTCCCCCGCGAAGTCGGAGTTGCTGATATACCTGCCCAAACGCCGCGGCGCAAAGCCCAAAGGATGGCAACCCCCGGCCGAACGCAACATCATCCTCCACACCAGAGATGGTCGCGCAGTCCCCAGGGTAGACTCCATTCGGGTCCTGGGCATGATCATCGAGTGCCGCGGAACCAATACCCAAACGGTGCAGAAGCTCAAGACTAGGACTGATAACGCCATACGGCTAGTACGTAGAGTGGCCAACCGGCACCACGGCCTGAAAGAAGACAACTTGATGCGTCTCGTACACGCGTTTGTTCTGTGCCATTTCACGTACGTCGCTGCCATGCACAAATGGCTACGTACTGAGCGCGATAAACTGAACGCCCTTATTAGAAAGGTCGTTAAAAGAGCCCTCGGCCTCCCTATGAGCACTTCCACGGAGAAGCTCCTCGAGCTCGGCGTGCACAACACGCTTGAAGAGATCGCCGAGGCTCAGGAACGGGCGCAGTTGCTCCGACTCAGGACCACCAAGGCGGGCCGCCATATTCTGCACGAGCTTGGCTTCTCCTCGACGGCCGGGGACCCCCCAGAGTGGACGCCGGTTCCCCGTGAAATCCGAGATCTCATCACGATCAATCCCATTCCGCGAAATGTACACCCCGACTACAACAGAGGCAGGCGCCTTGCGCGGGCGACCGCCTTTCTCAAGCGCATAGACGTGAAAGCGGACGACGTCTCGTTCGTGGACGCCGCTGCCTATCGCAACAACCGAGCCTTCGCCGCGGTCGCGGTTTCATCCACGCAGCGGATCCTAAACTCCGCCACTATCCTCACCCGAGACCCCGAAGTAGCTGAGCAAGTAGCCATAGCCTTAAGTGTGCTCGACAGCAAACGATAAGTCATCTACAGCGACTCTAGAGCGGCCATGAAAGCCTTCGAACGTGGCGTCGTCTCCGATCAGGCGTTACGCATCCTCCGCAGCGTGGATCCGAGTACTCTCAAGCATCACACCGTCATCTGGTTCCCTGCCCATCTCGGACGGGTGCCGGGCGCCCCGTCCAACCTCAACGAGATCGCCCACGACGCAGCGCGCGCACTTACCGACCGCGCCGTCACAGGGAAACCTCATCTCGCCGAGTTAGAAGCCAACCGGGACGCACCCATTACGTATAACGACATCACAAAACACTTTTACCTTGGACGCCGCATTTTTCCGCCCCCGCATCCGAAACTTAACAGGCCGCAGGCGCTAACCCTACGCTTACTGCAAACGCACACATATCCAAACCTCGCCAAGCTTCATGTTTTCTATCCCGACGCGTACCCCAGCGACACGTGCCCCTCGTGCGGACACACGGCGACACTCACACACATGCTCTGGGAGTGTAGAAACGCTCATCCCGGCTCTACCTCACACAAGTGGGAGACGTCCCTCAGAAGCTCGCTTCTCGCCGACCAGCAATGGGCTGTCCAGCAGGCCCACGAGGCGGCCGCCAGATATTCTCTGTCGGTCCCTACGTGGGAGACGCCCGCTACGCGCTGAGCGCGTTCTGCAGGACGTAAATAAAGTTTTTCCAATCCAATCCAATCCAATCCGCCCTGAGAGCTGGGGGGGGGGGGGGGGGGAAATCGGAGATCTCTGTTCGTTCCGCGTTCGTTCTGGCGGTGTTACGTCACAAAAGTGGGCGGTCCGCAGCTCTCTTCCGCCGAGAGGAAGAGGACAGCCAATAGTCAAGCGGTGAGCGGCGAGCTTTCCGGAAGTAGACGCGCATCGTTTGTCCTCGGCAAGGGGACCGTATATTTCAAAACGAAGCGTTTTTCGCCTTCTAATAAATACAGTTGTTATACGAAAAGATATTGTTTTTCTTTTCAAGCTCAAACAGTTTCTGAAACAGCAATAGGTTTGAGCGCTGATATTTATTGGTGTTACTTTTTCTAACGTGCTCGCTATGTGAAGTCGTGCACGCGAAAAAAAAAAAAAAGAGAAAAGTAGCGGTTGGCGCAGTTTTTCAAGATGCAGTTTTTCAGACGCAGTTTTTCAAGATTTTTCGGAATGTCTGGCTTGGCTCCCGGGTGTCGAATCGTCAAAAGGAGCTTCAGCTGGCTTTTATAAAATAGCACCCACAGATACCTACGTCGTCGCGCCCACTGGGGCCGTCGTTCACGAGTGAGGACCGGGACGACACGTGGCAGTAGCTGGTAGCGCTTTTGAACTAAGAAGTCCCTGCGCGTAAGACCACAGGCAGGCCCGTTCATTTTGTTCGCACTGTTCGTTTCGAGAAGAGAAAGCGACGCCGCACTCGCTCATGTCTTCAAACGCATCTCGCACCTCCAACCGCAAGAGAAGCACACGTCGCAAGCGCCATTTTCTCAAAATCAGCTGTTGCGGCAGCCGCAACCGCCGCATCATGCCGTGCGAAGCCGTTTGTTCGCTCGAGAGAACGCGTGTGAACGGTCTCGCGCTCCGTTCGTTTATAGCAGACGACATGCTCGTTATGACGCGGTATGACGTCACCAAAAAATAAAACATCAAGCAAAAAGAAAAGTGGCTACGCCCCTCAGAGACGTGGTTTTTACCGGCTTCGGCCAATCGCGTACGCCGCCAGAATGGGTACAGAACGAACGGCGCAGAAAAGAGATCTCCGATCACCCCACTCGTTATGCCGCGAATATGACGTCACCAAAAAAGAAAAGATCAAGCAAAAAAAAAAGAAATGGCGACACCCCCCGGCCTTGAGTGGCATCTCCCGCTTCAGCCAATCAGCGCGCTTGTTCTTCCCCAGGAGAACGAACAAGCGGAACGAACAGATCTCCGATCGCCCCCCTGCTGCGCTCCCTTCACACGTGAAAGACAGTCGTGCTAGCCACTTTCCGCTCGAACCGTAAGTACTTTTTCTCGGCTAATACTATAAATAATAAGCATATCAAGAGTTAAAGGTTCGTCACTTACTACCTAAAACACTACGTTTGCCCAAGCAGCGATGTCAGAATCCGCGACAAAATTTACCAGGGCGTTCGAATCTCCGACCTAAAGCCAGCGACACAAACGAGTGTCTGTATGGGAAAGCCAACCATCTGAATCACGCGAGATGCGCTTGACGTCACGAAAACGAGTAAGCGCTATTGGGCGGAGCATTCGTGCAAATTCCCTGTGGGCGGGACAGCGGTCGCTGTGGGCGGCGCTGACAATTGTTTTTAGGTTGTAACCGACTATATAGCATAGCCGTCGAAATGGGTGGGCGATGCTACCAGATGCTCTACTGGTGCACTTCGTTATAAGTGAGACTTCGTTGTACAGGTCGTGCACCGCAATGTCCTCGTAATGCAGCCAGGACGGAGGGAATCTTACGTTGTACAAGTCACTTCATTGTAAAGATGTTCGGGTGCGTATGCACATTTACGCGAAAAAAAAGCTTTACGTGGTTCATGAGTAACAAAAAAAAAAAAAAAAACCCGGCGTCCGCCGGCGTCACTACGGATGGCACCAAAAGTCACATGTGGCGCATACCTGCATTCCCCGGGTGAGAATTAACAGTTGATTGAGGGTGAATCAAACGTGATGTAAAGTAGTAAGGATATGCCAAGTGATTAGAAGTGATAATTAAGTGCGTAAGGTGAATGAAATGCGAATTAAGGTGAATTAAACGATTTAAGGTGACTGACATGTGAATTCACTGAAGTTAATGAGAGGTGAATTAAATAAAATAAAATTGAATTAAAGTGAACGACGTCTGAATTAAGGTGAATTAAATGGGAATTGAACCGTGAATGAAATCTTAAAAGTGAATACAAGGTCAATCAACTGTCAGAGCAGAGGCCTTTAGCTTGTGCTCTGCTTAGCGTCCGCGATATCGCGCAAATAATTACGCCGCCGGCTCGGCTACAATTTGAGCAGTACAGTCCTTGAATTTATACACTCGCCCTAAAATAGTGACTGACGCCCCGTACTATAATGATCAGTGCATCCGGATTTGAGGGTAAAAATAATCGGACACCACAGCCGCTTTTCAAGCAACAGGAATGCGCCGGCGCCTCCACTGCAGGTCCCTCGAACCGCTATCGTTCGATGACCATTAGGTAGGAGAAATATCTTCCTCCTGATAAGACACGAGTACTTCGCGAATGATAACAGAGCGACGACATCTTTCTGCGCCTTATAGGATCAACGACGAGCGAGTTGTTGTCAAGTAAACAAGCACTGCGTCCAAGCACTAAGCTCCAGGGACACACGAGCGAGTTTTTAGAATGAGAGAGAGAGCTGAGCTAGCTTAAAAGAGTTTTTACGTTTCGCGATCGGCTCCCAAAAGGTCGGGACGCAGACCCCCGGCTTGCAAGAGAGCACAAAGGACCTATAACGGAAGTCTGCGTTTCTTTTTATTATTGAGCTTTCTGCGCATGTGAAGTTGTTTCTCTATGCTACTAATAATTGTTTGATATGAAAACATATGCAGACTAACAAATAGCAGCGGGCAATAAGGCAATTGGGTAGGTGGTGGTGCAAGCAAGCTGACAACTGCCAGCCAGTGGCACGGCGCTTGCCTAGACCTTGGGGGCATACTTATTAAATTTAGAAGCTATACTAAAGCTCAATTTTTTGAAGCTTTAGAAACCGATCGACCGCCAGTATATCAGGCCAATCCCGTCCCTTTCTGCGTATTGCGAAAGAAAACCGCAAAAACTACAGGTTTTACTGTTTGAAGATAGTTGGGTGACCGTAAGTTTGAGTTGTACTAAGCTCCAGTTGAAGATTGGTAAAGAGGCCAACCGTGCTATCTCTTCGTTTATTTGCGTGTTATGCGACGCTCCCCATAGGTCGGTGACGTTTCCGCAACGCTCACTACGTACTACGTGTAATAGTAACCGCGCCTAACCTGCATTTGCCGAGAGTGTAAGGCAGAGTAACCAACCATGCTAGCCCAGAGATCTTAACAGCTGTAGTCCGTTTTAAAGAAGAATAAAACTGAAAAGAAAGCCAACGCAAGCGTGGCGGGATCTTCAGCCTTGCCGAACTCCCACCGTCATGCGAGGGAGAGAGAGAGCGGACGACTGTGTGGGTCAACCGTGCGGCGCCGGAAATGGCTTTCGTGAGTTGGGCTATAAACACACTGGCCAGACGAGTACGGCGTAGAATGAAAGAAGGAAGGAAGGAAAGCGGAGGAAGAAGCGGGCAACAGAGTAATCGCGGCGCACAGATAGCAAAAACGTACGAGAGAAAAGAAGAGAGGGAGCGAAAGCGGCAACACAAACGCCGCGCCGCACGACGTCAGCGGCAGCGCGGACAGGAAATAGAATGAAGAAAGGAAACGACGCTCTCACGCGCGCGCACACACACGCACACAACAGGCCCGATGAAGGAGGTGGAGAAAAAGGGGGGCAGCGAAGTGGGGAGCTGAATAGAACCCCGACGGGCGGATGGGTGTAGCGAGGAGGGGAGGGGGAGCGGGCGCATATGCCGCCGCCGACGAGAGACTCCCTCCGGACACCCTCCTCACCGTACTATCTCCTAGCTCCTAGCCACACACCCTGAGAAGCTGTCCTTTCTCTCTCTCTCTCTAGCTCTCCGGAACAACAGAGACTCTTTTTAAGCCAATCGCGGAAGCTGAAAACGCAGCTGACAGCCGTTTACGTTCTTTGAAAAAAGGAAGCAGCAGCGCGACTGTTGTTGAAGCTGAAGCCCCTGTACTCTAGTCGAAGCAGCAACAACGATTGTGAAGGAGAGATAAGAAAGCGAAACAGGCGGCAAATGGTACGCGCACTTACTACGGTTTCTAGGGACCGTACACGTACTGCACATACACGTAGTTAACGAAAAAAAAAAGTGCGTCTGTTTCTGACTTGAACGATCATGAATGTATGTAAGGAAACACTGCGACTGAATGACCGACGCGCCCAAACACGTTTGAACACGAAAGTGCCCAGACCCATTCGTCCTTTGCGGCGATTAAATAACTCGGACATTTGTCCCTAGACACGACGAATTGATGAATGAATCAATGCCACCGTTCAGGGCTGGGTCAAACACCGCCGCCGGCGCCCTTTATAAATAAATTATGGGGGTTTTTACGTGCCAAAACCACGATACTATGGAGGCAAGGTCACACGAGATTGATTTTCACCACCACAAGTGTTTTAACGTGTACCTATGTGTAAGCGGTGCTGGTTTCCATGCATTTTGCACCCCATCAAAATGCCGTCGTGGTCGGGAAGCGTACGTCAAACTCGCGTCCTCGAGTTCAGTTGCAAGCCCAGACTTTTAAATTTTTAGAATAGCGTACGCAAATTTAGAATGCCAACGCAAAGCTTTGCGTTGGCACTTGTTGCCAATGTGCATGCGTCATACACTAACCTCTTGGGTACCCAAAACAGCGTACGTACCCAAATAGCGTTGAAGCTACGATTCCTATTCTAAACCATAGTACCTGTTTACAAGAGCAAGCGCTTTTACGAGCCATCGCCGAGTTAAGTCAATAAAATTTTCAGATGACAGTACTCCGCAATGTAAGCGTACGTTTGTAAAACGATACCACACCGTCACGTCCTTACGCCATGCGTAACTGCAAGGGAGTTACCACTCGGCGCCATCGCTTCTAAACCCGATAAACGCGCAGACACGCTGTGTTGGTTGCCCGGGAGATTGCTTTCGCAACACGCAGCTTTCTTTCGCCCCTTTTTAAACCATCCCGCGCTAACGCGAGATCCGTTCGATACGTCGTGGGATGGCGGCGCAAAGCAGCCAGGGCACGCGCGGATTAAAATAGAAACGGGTAAAATAAATCATTAAAGGCTTGAACGACGGAGGCACCATTCGGTTGTTTTGAAAAGCGCGCGCGACGACCAACAAGTCACCGGTTGCGCGCGAACGCTTTCGGTTTCAGTCATGCCACACAACTACGTTAACAACTTCGTTTACTCATTTTTTTTTTTTCGGAATTGCATTTGCTCTGTCGGTTTCACGGCAGCCTAAACAGTAGAAGGGAATAGCGTTAACGAAAATCGTGGGGCAGCGCTGGGGGTGATTGTGGAGGTAGGCCTAACACCCACAGTTTCTAGGTTCGTGACTCGCACAGATGCGGCGTCCTAGCGTCGCCGCGTAACGAGGCTGGGCCAGCTGGGCTACGAACGAAGACGCAGAGGAAACAACTGCAGTTGGTTGGGGTCGTACTGCGGGTCACTCGGTAGCGCGATGGTGCCAGAGGGATGAACTTGAATCGCGCGTCTTGCAGGGGTGTAGTCAGGGGCGGCGCCAGTGGGGGGTTTGGGGGGGCTCTAGCCCCCCCAAAATTTCCGCCTGCCCCCCCCTTTGCCCCCCCAAGAGCAAGCATAGTCCAAATACAATGCATATGTTCCCAGCCTCCCTGCCCCCCTGAAGGCACCCACTTGTCGTGGGTGCCCCCCCAGTAAAAAAATCCTGGCGCCGCCCCTGGGTGTAGTGGTCCTTCGTGAAACCCCCTCTCTCCGGAGAGCCCCACGAAGAGGACGGAGAAAGAACGAAGGACCGAACGGAGGGTCGAAAGAGAGCGGGTAAAAAAATGGGAAGGAACGATCGTTGAAGGAGACGACGAGAAGTGGCAGCGAGCGAACGACACTGTGGGAAGGAGAGGCGACGCCAGCGCTCGGCGTGGCACAACATCGCGAACAGGCCCGAAACCGAAGCGGCACCACCGCGTCGTTCTGTTTGCGCCGACGGTTCGTTGGATAGGCGAAAGCAGTCGGGATTCTCTCTAACTACAGTGAACTCGCTAGCCGCGTTCGGGCTAGAGGCGAGAGATCGGGAGAGGCTAATACGAACGTATCTACTAACATGGCGAGCGCGAAAACGAACAAAAAACAAACGCGAGAGACGGGTGTTTTCGGCCAACGAAAAACTCGCGTGAGCGGAGGCGGTGGCGAAGTAAGGAGGGGGGGTACCTCGATTTTGGTTGTGGGGCACCCGTGGTTCTTGAAGCGAGAAGCCGGAGAAAGGCGAATACGTGCGCTCAAGAAGCGGAAAAACGAACCGGTGAACGAAACGAAATACTCACTCGTGGAAGCTAGCTTCGGTCATGTTCCCTCCTCGGATGGAGTGTCATTTTTGTCGCGCGCGGGCGTCGTCCGTCTTGCGATAATCCTCAGGTGTAGGCCGACGGGGGCCCCGACTTGCCCGGCAAGAAGACGTCGCCGCCGCCGTCGTGAAGCTGCCTCGAAGTCCTCCGCACGGTCATCGACGGAGTTTTCTTTCCTAATCGCTGTTGCACGTCGCTTCTTCTTCTTCGAAGAAAAGTAAAACCCCCCACGCCACTCAGCACGGACAACACACCCTCACGGGTCGACCGAACGCCACTTCTCCGCACTGCCCCGCCAACAAGCCCAGCCACACGCACTCACAAAAGCCCCCACACTCGCCGCTTCACACCACCGCTCCACTCGGCTCGCAGTCCGTACCCGACGACGACGTGAAACGCGTCTCCCGCTCTCGCCGCGAGCGAGCAAGTGGCGAGGAAGAGAGAGCGCTTGCCGCGCCGGCCGCGCTGCATTCTGGGATCGGCCAACGCCGAGCTCCCTCCGCGCCCCGAGTCTGAGGAGAAATAGTGCGCGTCCCGATCACCCCGTGTGACTCGAACGATCACCCGCAAATGGACACTAACGACGAATGCACGCTTACCCGAACACCGCCTTACCATAGTTGTCCTCTGATTCGAGTTACGAAGCCGCGATGACGTTTTTTCCCCGTATCCGTGTTTGTTTTGTTGAGCTTGCCAGCGGAGTCGGGGGAGGTTTTTTGGATGCTGCCTGCCGGGGTGCGGACGCTTTGGCGGGGCGGCGGAAGGCATTGCTTTTTCGTGCCGTTATTTGTTTATTTTTCCGCTGCGAATTCAAGCAGGCATCTTCTGCTCGGGAGATGTGGGAACTTTGGCGCGAGAAAAGCCATATCTGTTCCTCGCATTCGTGCTTCTCATTTCGCCCTCTCTTTTTACGTGCGCACAGAGCGATAGCCGAAGCTTGAATGAAGGGTGTGTTTCATTTTGGGGAATAAACCGCTGGGATTATACGGCAGCAGTACACGCACATAGAGTGTAGCCCAAGCCTAACGGTTGGGGGGTGTTTCCATCCACATCACCGCAAGGCAGTCAGCGATAACGTTCAGGAATGAGGAAGAATATCTCTCTTTCCCCACATCGCTGGGCTTGCTTTCGTAGAAGCTGCGAGGCATTATCGGTAGCACACCCTTAACAGCGGTCGCCAATCCCGGTGTTCAAGCTCCTGGATAAGCACTGCAATCGGAAAGGGAGGAAGTTGGTGTGAATTGACGTAAGAAAAATTTCGCGAAGCAATCAACGCCTCCTTCACTTTCGTCCGTACTTAACTACGCTACGGAAATGAAGCGCAGGATGCCTTGAAAAAAAAAAATATATATATATATATATATATATATATATATATATATATATATATATATATATATATATATATATATATATATATATATATATATATATATATATATATATTTGGTAAACACGGGCTCTTTTGGAGCAGTTCCGGCTCCATTTGGGCGTGGTCTTGTACAACGCATTGACAGATGGCGAAAAAAGAGGGCCAGATTGGTCTTGGGGGTCACGTTGTACAGGGCTGTGTGCGCATGCTCGCAGTGGAACGACGTTCGACGAATTTCGATACTCGGCATATATAAAATATCTTCGTAGTAACTATTCGACACACGTACCGGGCAGGGCACGACTGGACATGCAAAACATCGTCGTGTCAAAAACACATTTTAAACTCGTTGTTGGCTGTGCTTCTGAATCGAGCTTCCTTAATCTCCATTTTAGTTTTCTAAACCTCTCTCGTGAAACGTTTACGGGGTTGTGAAATAGATGTGTCAAAACTCATTTTCCGGTTCTTCGTGTTGTACTGTACCGTGTTTGTGCTACTGTACTATGCTCCCTGCGAAGTGATTGCGTTTCTCCACAGCACAGCCCTCTCTTTATCTCCGACTTGCCGATTTAGGCAAATCGCTAACTCTTCTTTAAGCAACCGTCGGTAATTGTTTTCCGTGGTTTTCCCTCCGCGATCATAAGACGACGTAAGGGCGATGACCTGTTGGATAAAACTAAGTGTGAAAAGATGCTGCACACGAGCACAGGTACGGCTGAGTTTTCAGTGCGAGCTGAGTGGGATTATCACATATGCACATTGCCTGGAAGGACACATGTGGAGAATGAACTGGTAGAGAGAGGGATAAAAGGGTTTGAAAGAGACATGCCCTGCTTGTTACTCTAAAATGTGTTGAGGAAGTAGGCTGCCTTTTTTGCTAACAAGACTGTTAACTAGAGTGTACTGCTTCTGAGCCTAGATGTGACGAAAGAGTAAGCTGCCTTGTTTTGTTAGCAAGGCTTTTAACTAGAGTGTCTTGTTTGTTGACCTACACGTGGTGAGGGAGTAAGCCATCTTGTTTGCTAAGTAGACTGTTAAATGGGGTGTCCTGTTTGTTACCCTAGATGTATTGAGAGAATAGGCTGAGCGAGAGAGACAGAGAGAGGACTCTGTTTGAAACAGTAATGCCCGCGAGCTCTTTTCAGCGGGAGTCACTGGTTGAACCAATCGACTCTAGTCGGCACGTAGCGAGTTCGTGATAATATTTATTTCATGTAGCTGGGAACAACAGTATAAACGAACCCTACGTCAGCAAAAACTTCGCTTTGTTCTAGCTCAGTAACGCACTCCATTGCACAGTAACGCACAGTAACTTGTTCTACTTGACGTCACGACTGCGTGTCTAACCGGCAAAGTAAACAAACATGCAGCCATCTTTGTCTCTATATACTTCCGATGGTGATTGGATGCATATTGTACACGGTACAGCGGAATTCACTTGCGTTAGTACACTCAAAAAGAGAGCTTACGCCGACTCACTTGAAGGCTCCATCCGGGCAGTCTCGATACAGCTAAGCTGTATATGGCTAGGAGGTAAAAATGTGGGGCGCTCCGTGAGTGCGCAGAGACTATCACGTAGAAGCAGTGCTAGCGTACGTTTCCTGGAAGGAACTCCCCGCTCGAACTAGTTTCGCTTCATGTTTTGTCATCATATATAGCTATAGGGATCACACCCGCCGCAGCATGAATCGCTATCCATCAGATCCTTCAGGTGTTGTTCATATGCTTTAAGCTAATGCCATCAAACGCTATGTTTGAAGCAGGATACGCATGTCTTAAACGTGGTGGCAGACAAGAGCTACAACAGAAGACACTTCGATAGATCCCAGATTGTGGTGAACACCGGGGACGCATGTTTAAGCTTCGCAGACCATCTGTACGGAGCGCTTTGACGGTGATTGCTTATTAATTTTAACATTCATCGTCACAGACGTGGCAGAATTTTACGAATCTGCGAGCCATTCTTCGGCAGACGTGTGGTGCACTCACGGTTCGTTCTGTGTTGAAGATGGACTAGCATTCCTTCATTTTCCTTCTTAGCAAAGCTTACTGTACGGCACGTAAGTGGGTTTATGAAGCGACCGCTGAATTCAACACGCTTTTCGAGAACCACGACTCTGGGAATGCATATTTTAGAGCAATATTTACGAACGGATTGCGTTAAACCTAACGTGGCGGTGGGATAGAAACATATGTTGCGCTACCTGGGACGAATTTTCGTCGAGAACCTTCTTTTTAAAAGTGAGTTTTCATTACTACTGTTGAGAGACACGAGAACGGTGTGTGCTTTACAGGCCTTGTTAAACCCGCAGCAATACCGTCCAGACGAACCTGTCATTTTTCGGTGCGCAATGCATGTGATTGAATACAGATCACCCCACAAAGTCAAGAGCTGGATTCTTCCGTTTGCTGACAACTGATTTTGATCGAGCATTTCGCTCGGTCGTGTAGGAAATAAGTTTAGCTGGAAGCACGTTTTTTTTTTTTGCTTGTTTCATTAATAACCTTGATTTGGTTTCATGTTTCACACTGATCACGTTGTCAAATGTTTTACGACTTCCAATCTCAGTTACGCATTGCATAGTGGTCACACAACTCGACAAAAAACAAAAAAACAAAAAAAGAAGCCTTACTTCCTCAACACCAGTTTACTAAAGAACGCACGGCACATACACGCTGATACGTTGTTGCCGCGCCAGGCTTTATGTCGCCGTACTCTTATATGACGCTGTAATTTCGCATTACACTTTTTCGCATTACGCCGGACTTTCACATGAAATTCTGTGGTCTGTCACTGCACTTCAACTAGACACTGCACCTTCGCACTAAACTGCATTTTCAAATGACATTTTTTAACATGACGGCCGTGCACTTTCACATGCCACTGCACCTTCACACGAAGCCACATTTTCACATGACATTCTTTCGCATGACGCCACACACTTTCACACTGCACTACACCTTCGCCCGAGGCTGCATTTTCACATGACATTCTTTCACATCACGCTGCATTTCCGCATGACGCTCCACTTTCACATGACACTGCACCTTCCCATGAAGCTTTATTTCCACATGACGTTATTTCGCATGACGCTGGACTTCCACATGACACTGTACCGTCGCATTTTCACACGACATTCTTTCACATCACGCTCCATTTTCACATGACGCTGCACCTTCGCATGAAACTGCGAATTAGTCTGCCTTATATAAGATGGTCAGTAGTTTTGCCCCGTGCCTGTGTATAGTACTCGAAATCATCACTGTGTATGAAACACCTGTTTCACAGCTAAAGATTTAGAACACGAAGAATCGCAGCACACTCCTAGTGTGGCACACCTAACACAAATGCAATATTGCAGTCACCAAATAAGTCGAAAGTTGATAAACATCTCGAAACTGTCATGTTCCTTCACCCTCAGTGCCACGGACGAAACTCTGCCGACATGGATTTCAGAATAAGAGGCACGAGACGTGGTGAAATTGACCGGTCCTTGGCACGTTCACAAGTTGACGGACTTCAACACAACTTAAGTGACTCCATGGGTGACTTTAGCACGCACGGTGGCTCGTGAGAACGTTTTACAGTTTCTTGGATTATTACAAATCGCCAGAATCGGTAATTAAAGGGACACTAAAGTGAAACAGTGAATCGGTTTAGATTGATAAATTGTACTCTGAAAACTCTAATGTCGTTTAATTTCACCATCATGCGTTTATTAAAAGAGGAGAAAAATCAAGGTCGAAGTTTAGTTTTTAAATCTCGCGCGTCTCCGCGCGTGACGTCACGCATTTCAAAGTATATTTTTCGTGTTTCGGCGTCATTGAGTCAACGTAATTTCCTGAAACTTGGTATGTTAAGTCTATGGCCACCTCGGAGGACAATGTACTTCATTTTTACGTAATGGTAACTACGTAGGCCATAATAGACGCCGTCAAAATATATCACGTCACGACTTTTGGTGTGCGAATCTCAAAGCGATGTCTCCACCCGCATTTTCATATTGCGCGTTTTCTCGGTTACCATGCGCTTTCTCGCGGCAAGCGCGGTGATTTCGGAATTGTGAAAGAGTAATTTACTAGTGTAAGAAAAATAGTTTTTCTATTTAGCATCCCTTTACATAACGACGTTTTTTAGTGCACGCTCCACAAGACTAAAATTGAATACATAGATAATGGTGTTTTATCTGTTTACACGATAGGAGTTAAGCAGCGTTGTTTAAGCAGTGCGTCCGAATTGACGCGATACTTTTCCCTTAGTTTTGTACCCTGAAATACATACGTAGTGTCTTACACACAACAGAACGTGTCACGTTATGTCGGTGATAATTGTTGGGGTTTAACGCAGCAAAATCACGATTCCATTATAAGAGACGCCGTGCCGGAGGTCTCCGGAAATTTCGACCACCTGGGGTTCTTCAACGTGCATCTAAATCTATGTACACGGGCCTCGAGCATTTTCGTCTCCAAGAAAATGCGGCCGCCGCGGCCGGGATTCGATCCCGCGACCTGAAGTTTTGTCGGTCGTTTCTCCGTCGAATCCAGAGCGGTTGAATGAAAGCGATACAATATATCGCTGAACGAGACGAGTAATCCACTTGCCCGCACGAATGGAATAATTTTGAGAGCTTAAACAAGTAGCCGCAGGCTTCGCAGAACGCATTCATCGCGAACACGTAAGCGCAGCGCTGATACGGTTTTGTAAAGTGTCCACTGCACTGGTAACAAGTGTTTATTCGGAAACGACATCATTGCTTTCAATGATACTCTCATCGCATTTCATCACAGTGAACGAGCACAGCTCAATACACTTGGCTTTATGTTTGGTTACGTTTATCTTATTTTCTTTTTCCTTGTTAACCACCTCCATGTTTCAGATTTTGCTTGGCTCTGATCCCGTCATTCTTGTTTTAGTTCTTGCAGACTCGTCTTTGCCACAGGCGTGCTCAAGATGTTTTGTACCTGTTCGACCTCTTAATTTTGCTTTCGCTCGTATTGTGTATTCTTTCCGTATCACTGCTTTTCGTGTCCCTATTCGTTCTTTGCTGTTTTCTCTTTGTTCTGTGCACGAGAACTTATGTTTATCTTTTAGTATTTTTCTTCTAGTTTCACCACTCGCCACTTAGTAGTACGTGCAGCGCTCATGCAACGAAACGCGTCAGACTAAGCCGCACCTGTGACTCGCGACCATTGGCGACGGGAGACAAAAAATCAACTGGCGGCGGCCGATGTTCACACCTGTGTGCGAGCTATACCCGTCGCCACAGGGAATTTAAGTGTGCTCGCATTGCCATTTCCCGGTAAAATAAGCTTACGTTCTGTTCATGCGCATCTGATTGGTTCTGAGATTTGCGACTGCAATCGCCCGACTGAAAAGTCGAGCAGCGAACGACTGAGCCAAATCAGTCGTTTTGCGACCAAAGCGGCCTCGTGCGACTGGTCGCTTTGCAGCTATAGCTTGGTCGCGCGACCAGTGCCAGTCGCAGGTGTGAACAAGCCATAATGCACGCTGTTTCGTTTCCATCGTCTTCACTTTGTGCGACGTCGGCGTAATATTGGCTCGCACACTTACATCGAAGCCCCCACCAGCTTTGCTGCCCGAATCCGTAACGACAAGATGTGGTCATCTCGAGAAATCGCTCGTACCAGTTGTTATAATTAACGCTTTGCTGTCGTGTTTCATGCCGTGGGCACGCACCGTACGTATATGGCTCATAAACAGCGCACGGTCCCGCGCATTTCAATCCCTGGACTGAAGCCCCAATCCCGCGCATATCCTATACTATGGTATATGACAGGTGTGTTGTCGATCGAATTTTCCTTTCCTCGACGCCCTAATTTTGGGGACTTTCGCGAATATTGCGGTAGCGTGAAAAGAAAAATAATTTTAGCCAGCGATGTGGCGCAGCCAGGTCAGCATAACACACTTTTAAGTTTTATCAGTCGCGAATGCACGTCATGCACTTATCTCGCGAAACGTTTGAGTTGCGATTTTACAAGGTTACACAGTGCTTCAGTTGTTATTACTTTTGGTGTGGTTCCACCCACAGTGCACTGGTCGTATGTGCATACACACTTTTGTCTAGTCATTCACCTATTGCTTCACTTTGAACTTGTCAAGGTATCTTCACATGCATGACACAGAATGACCCCTGCTGAACTGATTTGTATTATGTTTCGCCTCATTGTTTATATCACATGTGTATTATATTTCGCCTCGTTGTCAATTGGACTCACTCACTCACACTCACTCACTCACTTAATCACTCATTGTTCCTCACCCTGGGAAAGCTGTTGGATATCAGTGAAGTTTTCACGAGATCTCTTCGTTCGTGGGTCCTCTTTCTTTCTTTCCTTCTTTCTTTCTTTCTTTCTTTCTTTCTTTCTTTCTTTCTTTCTTTCTTTCTTTCTTTCTTTCTTTCTTTCTTTCTTTCTTTCTTTCTTTCTTTCATTCTTTCTTTCTTTCTCCACGACTCTTCTACCAAAAAGGGTAGCCAAGTAGACGTTTTGTGGTTAGCCTCCTTACCTTCAGCCTTTATTTCGGCCTTTTCCTCTCTCTCTCTCTGTGTTTTTTTTTGTTTTGTTTTTGCAGTTACACAGCTAGTCCTTAACCATTACTCCAGTATGTATATATAAACGATGGCTTTTTTTTATTCATGGGCGCCGCCATCTTGAGACATTACGCGAGCTGCTTCTCAGCCTTGTATGCCGTGACGTTTAGCTAACAAGCGTTTGTAATTCTGAAGGCGTCTGCACTGCCTTTTTCATGCGCACTAACAAAAACGTTAAAAGTACAAGATGGCTACACTTACGCGCGTACGTAAAGTAGCCTTATTCCTCTAGTCTCTCTACACGTGCCATTATCCGCGTTAAACTCTCTTCTCTCTCACCATAAACCCGGATGAACCCACAGCTGAAATGTATCCGTTACAAACTGCGCATAAAGCAGGACCATACTCGAACAACGCTCTCTCGTATTGCCTCCTTATATAAAACGCACAGAACGGTGCTCCCGGTTTGTTTATCAAGCTTGCATGCGCACAGCTGTGTACGTTACGCAATTTATTATATTACAACGGGAAACATGATCGACCCTAAGTATATATACTGCCTGTGGTTTGTTTACTTCTGCAGCTGTGCATAATATGCATTTTTGCTGTGCTTACTAGCACAGCGCTTCATCGCAATGTGTAAGCACCTGATCCCTGTGTCCCTGCAGATGTTGAGTGACAACCCGGATGCTGAAAAAGTGTTCACAAACGCTCTTATATGGCGCCCGCCTGCGCCCGGCTTGTAAATGTGACTTTTAAGGTTTCTTTTTCAGCATCTAGCGCACAACGCAAGAAAAAGACCGAGCGACAACCGGCGAAGACAGGCGCTGTCTTTGCCGATTGTCACTCGGTATACTTGTCTTGCGTTGAGCGCCATAGATGCTGAAATGAAATACCAACATGCCCAAACCTCTGTGATTTCAAATATTAGGGGTTCGTTTGATGGTGTTTGAAAGTTCTGCCAGATCCGCACGATGTTTTCGTGGTTTTGTTTCGCACTTGCATAATCTTTTAGAAAAAAAAATAAGCACAGGGCTGTATGTAGATGCAACGCAGGAATTCATTGGTCGCGTCAGTGACATGTGTTGGAGACACACTCACAACTTTAGTATAACACACAAATGGACGAGTCGGTAAGGACTCATCTTAAAAGTAGGGCAGCAAGGTTGTCTTCCTTTGTCCTTGCGCTGCTTTAAGTGCGTGGCACTTTAGTGGCCCCGCGGCTTGTCGTCCATCCATGCATCTCATATGGCGTGATCACGCTCAAAATCAAGCGGTCAATACAGGCCTAAAACATGGCTGTCAATGCTCAAAACCGGATTAAAATAAACAAGGTTTAACATAATGTACCTAACATAAATAACCGAGAAATAATTGCGATAATTAGCTTAAAATCCCTGAAAACGCTTCGGAAACGTGCGGCTGACTCCCACACCGCGCAAGAGAGGGCGCCACCGCCTCGCCACGCGCACAATTGCTCCTCCGACCGGAGCTTCTCCGACGCCACATCTGAAGGGAGAACAACCTGACGGAATTCGCTGAAGACGACACGTATCGCAACTGCCGTGACAAGCAGGAAGCGCAGCAAAAAGTAGCGCGCATGTCGCGCACCGCGTTTGCGAATCTCCCTAACAAGGTTCTACTCGTGCCGGGGAATACCTACGTGCTTAGTTCAAACATTGACGTCATCGACGGTATGGTAAGCGGAGCAGTGGGAACTCTACGAACGGGAATCGTCGGGTGCCCGTCCTACGCACTTCCTCAGGTTCCACAGTATAGTGCAGCTGCATTTAGCGCAGGATTTGGAACTACACCAATCACTACACAAGAACGATATTTTTTAAGACATTCCCGGCTCTCTGCAGTCTCAGTACTAAAGCTGATGCAATACGCTCCGACCCTTTCTTAGAAGCGCTTTAGCAACATGCACTGACATCACAAAACGAATAACTCAAACTGTCTGTAGGTTTAGCGCGAAGGGCACAAAAGAAGACACAGGACATCCTCGTGTTTCTTTGAAGCTAAACCTAAATGTGTGCAGTACCAACTATAGCCCACCAATCGGTTCTTTTTTAAAATCCATACTGTTTCTCTAGATTTGATTCACCGGCTTTATCGTAGCTGGAATCGCGGCATGAGAATTTACGCAAGGGAAACGGCATGCGCTCGCTGAGAGAGGGTAATGGCGGCATTCGTTCGCCACGTTTGTGGCTTCAGTTGGAAAAAGTTAACCTTCTGCGCAGTACTCTCAGTCAAAAAAAAAAAAAAAGCTGATGCAACTCACTAGGCATATTTCTCTTGCTGCACCCTAAAGACCACCACCGACAAGATTAAACGAATAATTAATATTACTTCCCTCAATTGTATTCCGGTGACCGGAAAAAATCGAAATAGCGATTTCGTCATTCTTTTTCACGCACTGTCTGTGTCCGCGAAGGTTACTTTCTTGTTTTCACCGCGCTTTACTGGGCATGTGCAAAAAATGTGTAGCGATATTTTTCCGCGTCAACCCCACTTTCCTACAGCTGGAAAACGCATTAGGATGGTCTATAGACCTTTTTGACAGTGTTTACATACTTACGGCCATGCACTCTTTATAGATCGTAAACTCAGCGATCATGGCTCAGAAGTTTGTGAACCATTGTATTAGAAACTTGTATAGACTGCTTTTTTTTCTCCCTGCAGTCCGTTTTACTTTACGCAGTCAAAATGAAGCAAGGTGTGTGACCGGGCTAGTTGGTATTCCATATTGACGTGAACAGCGCGTGTAATAAATACACAAGGACGAAGAAACGTGTGAATTACACGCGCTGTTCACGTCAATATGTCAAAATGAAACCTCCATTAAAAATCAAGATGACCAGCAAAAACTCGATCTGTGTACCTCTCAAGCTCAGTCTGATGATGCCTTGATCTGCAACAACCGGTAATAACTGCCTTGTTCCCTGTGTAGTATCTTCAGGTATTGTGTCGCAACACAGTATAGAAAATATTTAGACGTACTAAGATGAACCCAGGAATACAAGACATTGCACACACGAGAAAACCGGCTGACGGACGCGTGGTTTCTTGCATCGATGTAGATGTAGATCGTGAGATTGTTGGCTCAATGAATTCAGACATCACTCACAAGAGTAGGAGTTTGGGCGATTAGTATACTATGACGTTTCGAGTGTTTAGCACAACTAAAGCAGAGTATAAAGCGAAGCAAACGTATGGGTAGGAGAGAGAACGCTATCGTCTGGTCCTCCCTTCTAGCCCTACCTTTCTTTCCATTTACTCTGTTTCAGTTGCGCTAAACACTCAAAACACCCAATGGCCGTTACGGTGGAAACATCCCTGGAAACGTGCGCCCCAATTACAATCGAGGCAGAAGAAAGGCAGCAGCGAAGGCTTTGCTCTGTTCTTTTGTACGCAGAGCAACGCGCTCTCTGTCGGCGCAGCCGAATATCCCGACGACCATAAATACACTGCCGTAGTCATAGACACAGACTCCAAAACCAGAATCGCGTGCAGCGTATGCACAAAACACTCGGAAATAGTGGAGGAAATAGCCATCGCCCTGGCCCTTACAGATCAGGAATGCGAAGTCGTCCTATGCAACTTGTAAACGGCAGCAAAAGAACTTCCAAGGAAACCCTGGCCATTCTGGCCAAAGCGGGCAGACCTCAAAGCGCGAGCTCGACGATCGTATTGTTCCCCGCGCACGTCACCACGTAAGGCAACGAACTCCCGAATCTAAACGAGACGGCGCACCTGAAGGCGCTAGACATGATCCGCCGCGCCGGACAGGTACACGCCTCTCGCCCGATGGAGAATGCTCTACGCGCAGAATGGGACAGGCTCACTAGATATAATGACATAACAAAAGCATATTTAAACGCCGGGAGGATATCCCCACCGCCGAGTCCCATATTCAACGGGAGGCTGGCCGTCGCCTGGAGACAGCTCCAGACGAACACCTTCCCTAACCCATTCCATCTAAAACGAATCTACCGGCAAGCATCAGGACGCCACGTGCAAATTGTTCCAGGAAGCGCCAGCGACACTCAAACACATATTGTGGGAGTGTAATGTAGTTATCGAAATGATGGTAGTTACTCCGAAAACCCAGTGTTCGAGGTGGACCGTCGCTCTGTGCAGCTCTGACCTCGACATGCAGACGTGGGCAGTCTGCAAATCAGTTTTCTTAATTGCGGTATCTTACAAACAAATCTATCGTTTCGTTATTGTTGCGGCCTCTTGAAGTGATACTTCGGTTGGCTACGTGCTGCTCGCATCTCGCAGCCACCGCTAGTCACCGCAACATTACTTCGTGCGTGCGATTCGTGCTAACGTCGTGTTCCGTATAGCGTGGCACGTATTGTTGGGCGTGCGTTGGATAACATAAAAATTTTTGTCTGGATGGAGGAGGACAAATCCGGGACATGTAGCTGTCCCGACAGGGACGGCGTGGGACACCGAACGTTGTATGAAAAGGCGGGACAGTCGCGGAAATGCCGGCACGGTTGGTAACGCTACTGCCACCACTTGTGACTACATCGGTTATCACCACTCTGATTCTCGAGTCGGAAACAACGTGGAGGTACTTCTGCTTCAAAAAATATTTAGTTGCTGTGAATCGTTTGTGTCAAGAAAAAAGAGCGTATGAGCAGGCCCAGCTTTGTCAAGCCTGTGTCTTTCATTCGCGTTTGAAAACGCTAGTCCAACACCGCATAATAATATAATAGTTGGGGTTTAACGTCACAAAACCGCGATATGATTATGAGGGACGCCGTAGTGGAGTGCTCCGGAAATTTTGACCACCTGGAGTTCTTTGACGTGCACATAAATCTAAGTGCACGGGCCTCAAGCATTCTCGCCTCCATCCAAAATGCGGCCGCCGCGGCCGGGATTCGATCCCGCGACCAGCGGGTCAGCAGTCGAGTACCATATACCACTAGACCACCGTGGCGGGTCAGTCCAACTTCGCGTACTGCTGGGCCGACATAAGGTCAGGAGAAGAGCTGACCTGCTAAGGTACCCCTCTGCAGACACATTAAGGCCCGTATTGAGTAACACATTGGCGTGACGCTGGGTCCCGTGACGTAACCCCGCCCTTGCGATTGGTTGAGGCCTCGGAACGCGCCAATCACGTGTGAAGGTTAACACATTGGCGTGACGCTTGGTCCCGTGACGTAAACCGGTCCTTGCGATTGGTTGAGGCTTCGGAACGCGCCAATCACGCGCGAAGGTCGCGTGCTGAGGGTTTGCTGTATGCTTATGACACGTCCGTGCCGCTCTTCTGCAAGTAACGATACAGGAACAAACAACAAATCGAACAACTAAAGCAATCGCCCGTCTTTAACATGCCAGACTACAATCCACTTGTACCGACACGTTTCCGACAACCATTCATGCAACATACTCTCCCCTTGCATAGTGGAGATAAAAACTAAACGCCAAGTTGCCGACGTGGACCTCAATTTTATGTGTGTTCTGGAAAAGTATCAAGGAAGATAAGATTCATTTGGCAAAGAAAAAAAAGCTCAGATTCCTCGGTATTATCACAGACAGATTTCTCCTGCAAACCTTAATGGTCTACATGAAATGGCGCCTGACAGCAATTTCCTGTATGTTCAATTTTTCAGGCGCGATAACTATGCTATAGTGCGTGCATGCAATGCTGGAAATCTACACGATACTCTTTCTCCGCTTTCTCGGGACGGCTTGCCCGTGTATGGCTGTACTGAATGAAACTCTCTGTACAATTTTTCACTTACTACAACCTTTTCATGCTCGGGCTATAAAGATTCGTTTGGACATGCTCAGGATGCGTGCTGATCGTTACAGCTGCTATCCGAAACGAACACACACATTGCGGTGGAGGTGCTGAGCGTGCATATAAGGCGGCTTTCCTGACTAAAATAGTTCGCTTTTGGCTGAATACCGATGTAAGAGTATCTGACAAAGTTTTTCGGGACGTTCAATAATCAATATACGTGCCTGAAATCAGCGACACAAATGTGTATCAGCGCGGCAAAATTCAAGCAACTTAGACACGCGCAAGTGTTTCCAATCGGAAAAGTAGGCAATGCGTTCATGTATCGGTGATAGAGTAATCCTTCTCCAGTCTCCTCAATATCGGTTAGATATTACCGTTGTGGTAATAACGGTCACCCTGCCTCGCGGCGGCGCCGCTTGTTGGGTATCGCGCCTCCAAATTCAACGAGCGGCCTAACGCGCTCTGCTGGATGTCGAGAAAATGCCGTCTGATTACATAAAATTACCTTTACTTGGATTGTTTGGATTAAGTTTTAAACGTCTTGCAAGCCGCTGCGGGATTATCGGCAATGAACGGGACGATCAAGCTGCCCGTCCAGCCCAGCCCATGTACTGTAAAACTCACACGATGCCTTTGCAATCGCCCGAGACCACTCGAAGGCAAAATCCATCCTCTTTTTCTTCTCAGTCGAGGTATTGATAATGATGAAGAGAGAAAGAGAGAGAGAGATGTATTAAAGAAAGAATAATGGTAGCTTCGCACTACAGTGGTGGCAAGCCTGAAGGAACAGCGGAGCTGTGTGGCCTTCCTTCTCTGTTTCTATTTCTTTCTTCTTTTCTTTCGTGCTCTCTGTTTCTTGTATCTCTATTTTGTAGCTGTTTCTTTCTCATTCTTCCCTTTCTTTGTCTCTCTCTCTCTCTCTCTCTCTCTCTCTCTATATATATATATATATATATATATATATATATATATATATATATATATATATATATATATATATATATATATATATATATATATATATATATATACATATATATATTTCCCTCTCTTTATCTGTCCCTTTACTTCTCTCTATTTTTATCTTCCTCTTTCTTTTCATCTCTGTCTTTTTCACCTCTTCGTTTTCGTTTGATATTCGCACCTGTTGTACACGGTAGTGGGGCTTGCCCAATTCATGCGGCGCATACCCACCTGAGGAGTTTTATCCATAACTTCGACAGCTTCACCGTAAAGGGAATGAAGAGAGTCCGTGCCGGTTCGTGATGATGATAATTTTCTTTACGACGGAGCAGAAGTTACCGACAGCTTAAAGAGCCTCGCTGTCACACACAAAGAAGGAACTCACAAGGTTTTTTTATGCATTCGCCTAAGACGACTCGAAGGCGAAAGCATCATCTTTTTCTTCTAAGCCAATGTACAGATCCTTTCTGCACCTAACGTGGTTTTTCACTGCCTCCGTGACCGGCCGCCTTTGATCAAGCGACGGACAATGTCGTGGAATGACGTCATCATGTGAGGTCACGTTATATGACGTCATAGTGACGTCATGATGACGTCACATATTCTGGCGATCTGTAAGGTCATCACGACGTCATGTTGTGACGCCATCACTCGTGTTATAGTGCCGACGCGGGACGCCGACGTAGAAGGTCAGTTTTCGGGTTTGATGAAGCCTAGAAGGCTTTCGCCTTTAAAGAAATTTGTCTAGCGATTGGTATGTAGTCCTAAATCCTGCGCTAAATGCGGCCCCACTACTGCGAAACCTGAGGAAGTGCATAGCACAGGCACCCAGCGATTCCCGTCCGTTCCCACTGCTACTTTTACCAAACCTTCGATGACGTCAGTGTTTGAGGTTAGCATGTAGAGTTACCCCGGCACGAACAGAATCCCTTGGGAGATTCGCAAACGCGGTGTGCGACATACGCGCTACTTTTTGTTGCACTTTATATACTTCCTGCTTGTTACGGCAGTTGAGATACGTGTCGTCTGCAGCGAGTTCCGTCAGGTTGCTTTGCCCTTCAGATGTGGTGACGAACGCGCCGGAGAGATGCCGGTGGGCGGAGCACTCGCACGCTTGGCGAGGTGGTGGCGCACTCGCTTGCGCGGCGCGGGTGTCAGCCGCATGTGTCCCAAGCGTTTGTTAGCGGTTTTAAGTTAATTATTGCAATTACCTCTTGGTTACTTCTGTTAATTACATTATTTCCGACCTTGTTCGTTTTTTTTTTTTATTCCCGTTTTGAGCATCGCTAGCCTTGTGGTCTCTATTGACCGCTGAACAAGCGTGATCACACCACATGAAATCTATGGATGGACGACAAGCCGGACCCCTGAAGTGCTACGCGCTTAATATCAAAGCCAATTCCAACCCAAGTGAAAGCCGTAAGAACTGCGAAGCACTGATTCGCTTGCGTTTCCCATTTGTTTATCTTGCGTTCTGTTCTTTTATTGTGATTATCCGATTTGCCTCGCGATTATCTCTTTTCTGTTCTATGGTCTCATTTCTACTATTTCTCTACTGTTTGCTACACCGAACGCGGTGTGCCTAACTCCCGGCGCTGGCATTTCTTCTCCACGCCTCTTATCCGTAGAAGTGTCTAACTCCTTATGCTGGCGTTTATCTGTCGCTTCGGTGGCTCGCAGGGGCGTAGCCAGGGGAAGGGAGGCACACAGGGCCCGTGCCCCCCTCCCCCGAAATTTTTTTTTTGCCATGGCATACAGAGCTCAAAATGATACTTCAGATCAAAGAGGTGCCCCCCCCCCCCCCGAAAAATATTTCTGGCTACGCCCCTGGTTGCTCGGACAAATGAATTAGCCCTTCGGCGACGCTGACGTTCACGGGCAAGCAAGCACTGGCGTTCCAAACGTGCAGGCTTCTCGGTTTGTGTGTATCACACGTGGGACCTGCGTGACGCCACCACGAGACATGAGACGACGACAGGGCGGTTCCATAAACTGCCCCGCAGTCAATACGGCACGTGGCGTAGTTTTAGAGGTTTTATGAACAGGACTAAAGTGTCTCAGACAGATTGGCCGGCGTCTCGATAGGTGAACCTGCCTTTTATCCTTGGCGTGTTAATTTCAAAATGATTAGTCATTGAGGCCATGTCGGGCGGTGTCGCCGCCGTTCTTTTGTAGATGACAAGGGCCGGAAGCGACACGACGTGACGGGCGGTCAGTGACTAACCCTCTAAAAAATTATGCGTATCTTTAACAGACTTAACGTCGTAAAGACCAAGGGACAGCGGAGCCTCAGCGATGGACATGCAAAGTAATCCAAAGCTAGGTAAAGTTTAGCAAGGTTTAAAGGAGTTAAGCATCGCTAACCACTATCTCAACTCCCGCGTAGTTTAGTTCGGTCCAGTGTTCATAGAGGGCCATGAAACTCGGCATCTCTCTTGAAGAAGCGAGTAATGGAGTTCAACCCCCCTCCCCCCCCCCCCCCTAGCACGTAAACAAATCACTTGAGGAATTGTTTTGCACTTGCCACCGGATGAGCAGAATGGCGAGGATGACATCGACGAAAGATCCACCTACGTTGGCGACAGGTTCTTATTGCGTTCCGTTGATCCCGATAGAGTGAATGACTTAAAAGACCGGCAGAAACGACGTCGCTAAGACGGCGACGAAACACTCCTTTTTTTTTTATTGGTATGAACAACGGGTGACCCTCTTGTTTCTCTTGGAAGCACTTCCGGTCGAGCACTTACTTCCGGTTTTCCGAATATTAAAAAAAATGGGCTTTAAAAAATAAAAACTGTTGTGGAATCGATGATTCTGGTTCAAGTTAAAAATTATGCTGGATAGGTATGCTATTGGAGTATAAGTTTAATTAAAATACGCCCCAATTGCTTGTCAGGATAATTAATGAAAATCAGTTTAACGAGTTCATTGAAAAAGCATACGGTTTTCTTGTGAGCAGCGGGGACCGTTGCGGCATAGTGTTTCCTGCAATTATACCTAGAGGGAACTCTGGCGCTCCTATCGTTCAGCCACCACGGGAATGATGGGTAGTACACGGATTTGCCTATTCTTCGTGCTTACGGCTTAGAACTCACTTGTGGCTTTGTTTATTGCTGTGTTTTGGCGTTCGTTTCGGATCAAAGAATGAACCGTTGTGAATTTAGTGACCAAATTTGAATTGGTGAACCTAAAAAGGTTAAAGTGGTGAAGTGGAACTGCTGACTTTTGCTGAACTTCGTCTTGCGACAATGCGGATGCAGGTGACGCGTAGCTAAAACGGAGCCGAAAAAACGAAGTTTAGACAAATCCGTGTACTAACCATGATTTCCATGCTGGCTGAAGCGCCATGCGTTGCAGCTCCCACAGACACTAGTGCCAGAGTCCCCTCTAGTAAATATTTTAGGAAACACTATGCGTTGCGGCACCTGGCGGAGCAGATCTCAATCTCAAGCTTCTTTCTACGTGGCTTCTGAGATCCGCTTCGGTATTGCGACGAAACACGAAGTTAACCCAAGGAATACACCAGCCAGCACGAACTACGAGGTGCGAGTGCCACTACGTGAAGTGTTAGAGTCGCCTTAATCTTTTTTTTCGATCCTACATGTTTGCTGCCTGACTTAAAGCGCCGCAAGTCCTTGCGCTGTGTGTGACCAACACGCTCAGTTCAAGTTATGACTTATGGGGAAGTGGGCCAGCCGCGATCAAAATCAGCGGAATGTCAACATAGGTCAGTATAAGGGTAATACTGCCTCCCTATTACGGCGAAGCTGTAAAGAGAGGCACTGAGATCCCTTACGCTGACTTGGATAGATAGATAGATAGATAGATAGATAGATAGATAGATAGATAGATAGATAGATAGATAGATAGATAGATAGATAGATAGATAGATAGATAGATAGATAGATAGATAGATAGATAGATAGATATTCAATGTAAGAATAACAGAGGCAGCCCATCAGTTCCCAGGAGGAGTATTTAGGCCCGCTGGCGTCCGTATGTAGACAAGAAAAAGCTACAGACAAAAAGAACGGAGACGGCGCCGCTGGTGGAGCGCTCTCACGCGGCGGCACTCGCCTTAGCGTTGTGTGGTGGCGCTGCCGTAGCATGACATGGAGAACCAGCTGCCAGAAACCGAAGGAGGCGAGACTCCGAGACGGCGCCGCGTGCAACAACGCGAATAACAGCCAGCAACAACACGAATAGACAGCGAAAACGCGGACCGTGCAAAAGTGGAGGACACGTCGAAATACCATGATTCCGAGGAACAGCGTCACCGTGTACAGTCGATCACGCCGGACAAACGTGCGGACGGGCGTCTACAGCACAAACGCGAATACAGCTTCGCTGGTAATCCGTCCCCACATGAATGTTGCGGCCCCACGAAATTTTCACAGGTAAAATGCCACAGTGAAACTAGTGAACAGGTGTAATGCGGGAATTATACAGATAACTAATACAGGTAACGCAATTACAGGGTACACGTAATGCATGGTCATACTAATACATTATATGCGCAAAGAAATGGGCAAAGCTGAATTTGAAATCTATGTTGGCTCATACTAAAGTAATATTGAAAGACGAGCTAGTTGGTATGAGTGCATCGTAAGTTATTTTTAGCGCACACTGACACACGGACACAGAAAAGAAGGGTACACCACAAGCGCTTGTGGTGTACCCTTCTTTTCTGTGTCCGTGTGTCAGTGTGCGCTAAAAATAAGTTACGAGGCTCATACTAGGCGAGAGCTTATTTTACCTATTTGAAGTTGTGGATCGACTACTTGTGATTCCTGTGTGTTCGACTTTACTACATTTGCACATCTTGGGTTCGTCTGTATAACATTTCGTGCCCTTCTTCTTCTTATTTTTTTATCGTATATTTCATTTGCTAAGCGAGAAGGAGTAGCCGTTGCCACCACAAAGGCACCAACGTCTTCTCTTCGTCATTTCAGCAAAAGAAAAATGAACACAAAGCAAACGAACTGTGAAGAGCAAGACCGAATGCGTTATAGATACCTCCCCAAAACCTGCTTTCCCAAAAACTGTAAAAGGAGTCACCATTGCATACTCATCAGTGTACAGTAGGAATAGTTTACGTGCCATAATTAATTCTTAACAACAGCATAGAATAACAAACCGAGGACGCGCAAGAACTATAGTTACGCACTGATAAGAACAACAGTTATCGAAACAGGAAATAAGATGAAACTGAATTAGTAACTGGAAATAGTGAAATAGTAAGTTCACTGACACACAATAAAGTAGGCAGTAACCTAATCTAACAGTAAACAAACATGAAAAAGAAAGGCGTAGAAGAAAAGGAATGCTGCAGGATGTAATTTATTTTGATCTCGCACAAAAAGTCACGGTGAGCATCGCATGCGTTTCTGTATCTAAAGAACAGTTAGGAGTGGAGCAGAGGAAAATAAATAAATAAATAATAATAATTGTTGGGATTTAACGTCCCAAAAGCACGATATATTTATGAGGGACGTCGCAGGGGAGGGCTGCGAAAATTTCGACCACCTGGGGTTCTTTAACGGGCACCTAAATCTAAGCACTCCGGCCCCAAGCATTTCCGGCCCGACCGAAAATACGGCCACCGCGACCGGGATTCGATCCCGCGACCTTCGGGTCAACAGTAGAGCACCATAACCACTGGACCACCGCGGCGGGTGCAGAGGAAAATCGCTACTCAAGGGAAACTTCCCATTTCAAAAAGAATCTTATCTCTGTATAATTAAACGACGAAAGCTAGAAATAAATGTTCTATATATTCACTCTGATTGGGTAATGACATCAACATTGTCGATGTCGTCACAGGTAGCCTGCGTTAGTGACCGCTGAGCGGGTGGGCCACGGCCATGCGTAATCTCGTTGGAAGTAAGTCAGGCTTTCAACGAAACTAATTTCACGGTTCTGAGAAAAGATCAGACGAAGAAATAATGTGGGCAATGACGAATTAGTTTTTTTTATTTCAAGTCGTAAAAGTTCTGAATTATTGCCGCGTTCTTGTTTTGCAGCCACATCGGTCTGCTTCTTAATCAGGAGTGAAGATGAACACCGTTGATTGCTCAACACCTGGTGGCCACAACGAGAAAAAGAAAAGTACAGCTCTAAAGAACGGTAAATAAATAAATAAATAAATAAATAAATAAATAAATAAATAAATAAATAAATAAATAAATAAATAAATAAATGACAGGTTAATAGGAGGGAAAGGAAATCAGTGCAAGCGGAGTAGCAGAGAAAACTACATAGGATATTGCATTCAGTTGGTTTAATTAGGATCAGTTCCAGTGGTCCTGTCTCAAAGCGCGAAGGGGATGCATGTCTTATATAGAGATGTAGATCATTACCGAACGTGAATTATTAAAGTAAAGAGCTTCAAGGGCAGGTGCGAGGCAACGACTGCTGCGTGATTACAAAAGGATGAACCTAAGCAAAGTGTTATGTAAGGAAAGGCAGGTAAAACAAATAAACTGCTGTGTATAGACAAGAATGTTCTCTACGCGACAGTATTTCGTGAATGGGCTGCTCTGTGGAGGCAAGACAAAAAAAGTGAGGCGACAAAAGAACATGGACAAACTTTGTACAATACTGCACCAGAGACAACAGTGTTACTGTAGAAATCTCAGAATATTTATAGAAAAACCGAGAGAAAGGTGAAACAAGAATTATTATTATTATTATTATTATTATTATTATTATTATTATTATTATTAATATTATTATTATTATTATTATTATTATTATCATAAATCATTGATTGATTGATTGATTGATTGATTGATTGATTGATTGATTGATTGATATGCATACACAAAGGACACAGACGAAATAGGGTGCTAGCAGCCTGACAGCTGCTACCTAGAGGGGCACAACGCCTGCCTATTCTTTCGGGATGAGGGAAGAGATGGAGGAGTGGAGGAGAGAAAGAGGAAACGGAAGAGAAAAAAAAATTACACCATCTCCCGCTAAAGGGGACCATGAGGCGATGCGAAGCCGGAGCACTTGCACGATCGCGTTCCGTTGGCGTTCGTTGGGCATGCTACCGACCTCGCGTCGTCCTCAGGACCTCAGGACATGCCGCCAAGCTCAGCGACATGTACTTCGGCACCTTGACAATTTGGACACTAAACGCTGGAGGAAATTTTGTACTTCCCTGGATCCCCGCAAGCCACTTTGCAAAATATGGCACGTAATGCACAGCCTACGATTTCCCCCTCAAGAAAAGTACCCATTTCGAGCTCTGGCGGTTGTACAACGTAGGAGCGAAGTAGACGTTGCGGAGGACTACTGCAAACTTATTGTTGCTGGAGTTACTGGTATTCCCCCAACCAGGGCTGGGCAAAGATACTTTGAAATTGTATCGCGATACGATACAAGATACTGAGGCAAGAAGTATTGGAGATACAGATACAAGATACTACCGCAATAATTGTATCCGATAAGGTACTTGCCAATTGTATCTTAAGATACTTCGATACATTCGCAAATTTGTTATAGACCCCCTAATGTAGTAGCGAACGCCTATGCACGAAAAGGTTTGCTTGAAAATTTCTTTAATGTGACCAATTTTGTTTAATTTTAATGAAATGTGCGTTAGTATTTCAAAAGTATTGTCCTTCTTGCTCCAAGTGCATTAGTTTACTTCCGACAGAACTTATTGGGGTTTGTTTTGGCTGCTTAACAGGACAGCTCTTCATTGATAGCGGCTCTTGCTTGTCATTTTTGTAATTCATGGGAATCGCTGCTCAGCTTGCCGACCAGCTAGCAGGTTGCGATCTAATCACAAGTACTTCAATACGAAGCCTTCGCACGATGGCGCAAATACCGGTGTGGAGTTTTACCTTGTCTGTAAAAGAGCGTTCACGCAATACCGAACCACCGGTGTACAGTAGGAACAACGTTGCCGGCAATATTTTTCGTGACGCACTGTGTATGCGTAGAGCTCGTAAAACTGCAATGACTTTTCACGTTCTACTTATCTGCTGGCGTAAAGGGTTCGTTATCAATATATTCACTAACGTGCAATCTTTCAACAATTTTTCTTCAACGAGAGAATACGTTCACCCCAGAAATGCCTAATACCTATTGTATTGTCACGTGGTGGTAAGAATAAAGAAGGCGGCAGTCACTCTGGTAGAGACTAAACTGCTCACTGGGCAAACTTGTGCCCAGAAAACTAAGCAACTCATAATACAAGCAAAGCACTCTGTACACTGATAGCGGCAATAAATGTCGTTGGCCTTCGGTATTCTGATCACAGACGGAACGCGTGGTCACATCTGCGATCGAACCTTCCAGCGTTACCGATGGTGCTCGCGTAAGCTCCCGAATGAACTACAGTGCTCGCGTCCTGCGCATAATTTTAATAATAATTGTTGCAGTTTTACATCCCAAAACCACGACATGATTATGATGGACGCCGTAGTGGAGGGCTCCAGAAATTTCGACCACCTGGGGTTCTTTAACGTGCTCCTAAATCTAAGTACACGAGCTCGAGCATTTCGCCTCCATCGAAATGTGGCCGCCGCGGCTGGGATTCGCGCGTAATCTTAACGCAACAATCTGAAACAACTGTGAAGCTTCCGAAACATCGCGACGTGTCTTGAGCTGAGCGCTGTTAATAATAGGCAGTTTTAGAATAGCGTACGCTAAGTTAGCGTTAGCGTTTGCGGCCCGCTATTTCCGTCACTTAACGGGAGCCCGCAAGCGGTTAGCGTACGACGCATGCGCAGTTGCGCGAAAAGCCAACGCAAAGTTTTGCGTACGCTATTCTAAAGCTGCCTAATGTTTTTTGCAGTTTAAACCCGATACCAACAAAATAAAGAAATGAGAGCGCGTGGCAAGTTGCACAAATCGTCGCAGCACAGCGCTGCTATTCACGGTATTGCCACCTATATGTCCGATTAACTGGCGATTAGTAATAGTAAAAAAATTAGGGAGGCCTAAAAAAGGAAAACAAATCAAATATATCTAAATAAAATAGAAAAGTCGTTCTGTATCAAACATTCATCGTGAACAAGTATTGAAACACAATACAGGCGGCACCCTTAATAGCTATGACAATTAATCATGAAGCATCTTGAACTTACTTGTTAATGTAAGACAGTAAAAATATTTGGTGCCTATGAAAAATTGACTGAAACGGCTCGCTGGGACGCTCATGAGCAAAACAGATCATTTAGTATAGCAATGTTTCTCGAATCCCCTTCCTAACAACTTTAAGATGGCTCATAATTATTTCCATCATTATAATGCAAACTCAATTTCGCTTTTTTACTAAGCAGTAAGCAGGATGTTTGGTACTGCATACTCAGTGCGCGCCCACATGATTACATTTTTTTTTTTTCAAAATCACCTCGCAGAACAGTAGGCTAAAGCGAAATATAAATGTGCAAACAGTAGCAGAAATAAAGCAGACAGTTTAATGTAAGAGTAAAGCAGAGAACTTATTTTGGCAGCACGTTACAAGGGGCATATTTGTGCGACCAGACCGGAAAAAAAAGTTCAGAGCCCTAGGTAATGTACGGGATGCAAAAGAATGACTACTAAGAAAGAACTTGTGCTAACGATCAAATTATGATTTCAAAAGCTCTTTGAATAAAGATAGCAGGAAGATAATAATAATAATTGTTACGGTTTAGCACCCCAAAACCACGATGCGATTATGAGAGACGCCGCAGTGAAGGGCTCCGGAAAGTTTGGCCACCTGGAGTTCTTTCACGTGCACCTAAATCGAAGTACACTGGCCTCAAGTATTTTCGCCTCCATCGAAAATGCGACCGCCGCTGCCGGAATTGGATTGACAGCAGGAAGAAAAAGATACGGTACATGAACATATATTCTGTTAGAAAAGCGCTTCATCTATTAGATCTAGCATCGTTACTAGTGGTGCTACAGTTAGGATCTTATTTGCGCATAAGTCAATCGCATGTAAGCCGAACTTACATCCATATATTCTGTTAGAAAAGCGCTTCATCTATTAGATCTAGCATCGTTACTAGTGGTGCTACAGTTAGGATCTTATTTGCGCATAAGTCAATCGCATGTAAGCCGAACTTACATCCACAAGATCCTTCAAATCGCTTGTGTGTGAAAGCCACGACAAGCAAAGCAACCCTATGCTTCAGATTTCGTAACGAAGCACTGCGCAGGGGAGCGGCATAAGAATTTGCGCGATAGTCGCCGCACGCATTGTGGTACGCGGCGCTGGACAGTGGATAAGGGTAAGTATCATGGCAATGGCACACGAAAAAAAGAAAAAAAAATCGAGAAAACGAAAGGCACGTGTGCTAAGCTGGACGTTCGCGCGCTTGTTCTGTCGTGACTACGCGAGCGCTGTCAAGTTGCTCTGCTCCACCAAAACGGACGCGCACACTTCATTGCCTGCCTTTTTTTTTTCTTTATTGACTTCATTGCCTGCCTTCACTGGTGGACTTTGCCGGAAAAACAAAATTATGTCACTGCGCTGAGTTTTACTGAAGCGCTTTAGTAGCATCAGTACCAGCTTGAGAAGCGGGGTTGAGCCAGCGATTATTGTTTCGTACGCTGGTGTTCCTATAGGAGTATCTTGTATCTTAAGATACACGATACATTATTGAATGTATCGGAAATACAGATACAGATACTCGTCTTGCGAGACGTATCGCGATACAGATACAAGATACCCAAAGAGTATCTGAGATAGTATCTAAGATACATGTATCTTCGATACTGCCCAGCACTGCCCCCAACAAACGACCGACAAGCCCCGCCAGCCCTTGATGACAGTCTTGATGTCATGTTCACGATGCAAGAACTAGATGATGCACTTGCTTCAACTCGACGCTCATCGGCACCGGGACCAGACGGCATCACGTACGCTGCGCTCCGTTCACTGGGAAAAGAGGCACGCACTCTTCTTCTATCCCTGTTCAATGCGTCGTGGAGCACAGGCACTGTACCGGAAAAATGGAAAACCAGTCGTGTCGTGGCGCTTCTGAAGCCTGGCAAAACACCTCATGCCCTGGCATCCTACAGACCAATTGCCCTGGCAAGTTGCGTAGGCAAGGTCATGGAGAAAATGCTGTTGACGAGGCTGGAATGGTTTCTTGAGAAAACATTTATCCAGACATAATGACAGGTGTTCGCAAGGGAAGGTCTTCTATTGACAGCGTGATCGATCTCGTATCAACTGCTGAACAGGCCAAGAGGCGCCGACGCTTGACAGGTGCGCTATTTTTGGATGTGAAAGGCGCATATGATAATGTGTTACATGACGCTATCCTCGACGCACTTGAGGAGCTAGGGATTGGAGGCAGAATGTTTCTGTGGATACGAAATTACCTTACACGCCGGACCATCTTTATGACGACGACGGATGGAGAGACGAGTCGTCATGAAGTCCTCCGTGGAGTTCCTCAAGGCGGCATTCTCAGCCCGACGCTCTTCAACATCACTCTCATAGGACTCACCGATGTAGTGCCAGACACAGCCAGGATGAGCTTGTACGCTGACGACATCTGTATACGGGCTTCCGGTGTTTCACGACCGCAGCTTCGGGCAAGACTACAACGTGCAGTGTCGGTCACCTCTAAATATTTGCGTTCGCGAGGTCTACAATTAGCGACAGCGAAGTGTGCGGCCCTCGCATTTACACGCAAAACGATGCATCGTTACCAAATCATAATTGATGGCAGTTCCGTACCATATGTAACACATCATCGATTCTTAGGAGTGATAATTGACCGAAACTTGTCCTGGTCGAAGCACGTGTCGATGCTTAGATCCAAACTAAGCAGCTTCATACACATGCTTAGATATTGCCACGCCCACTTCTTGTCTTGTTTTGATGTATTCGGGTTTGACCGGCAAAGACGGTTATCAACGCTCGACGCTGTCCGCGAAGTAGTGTTCTAGAAGCATCGCGATTGTAGTAGATCGGTTTGTTAAGATTGCGCCCCGCACGCGAATGTTCCAGCTTTCTCTAGAGATTACGCCGCCACCAGCGATATTGCTGGAAAGTTCGATAGCGCCTGTATAAAAGCCGACGCGCGTGACCGCTTGTCAGTTGATCGACGGACGACGCCCTGTTCGCCGCTATCATTGTACAGCGTGCATTGCTGTAGTTCTAGTTCTCATTTTCCGGCCACAAGTTCGGCCAAATAAACAGTTTCATCCTACAAACGCCGACTGCTGTCTTCGTCGACGTCACGACCACGTGACATCTGGTGGAGGTGCTGCTTCATGATCCGGACGCCACCGCGGAGCGCTGACCCAAGCCCAAGCCGCGAAGAAGACGACTCTAAGGACAACCCGGATCCTCGAACCAGCCGCCGGCAGAAAGGACTACCCCCCCAATACGGACTCCTACCGGATAAGCCAAAAGCCACGGCGACAAGAACAACAGGCACGATGACGGCCGCAGCGAACCCTGCCGCGATAGTGATGCAGCCGCCGAGGGAGCCGCCGACATTTCGTGGTTCGCCATGTCAAGACCCCGAAACCTGGCTGGAGACGTTCGAAAGGGTCGCAACATTTAACAACTGGAACGCCGACGACAAGCTGCGCCACGTGTACTTCTACCTGGAAGAAGCAGCAAGGACATGGCTCGAGAACCGGGAGTCCACGCTTCGAACCTGGGATCTCTTTCGTAGTGCTTTTTTGGAGACGTTCACGAGCGTCGTTCGAAAGGAAAGGGCCGCATCCTTGCTGGAGACACGGGTTCAGCTCCCGAACGAAAACGTGAGCATCTTCGCGGAAGAAATGACCCGGCTGTTCCGCCACGCTGACGCCAACATGCCTGAAGAAAAGAAGGTTCGCTTCCTCATGCGAGGAGTAAAGGAACAGCTCTTCGCTGGCCTTATGAGGAATCCGCCGAATACCGTCCAAGAATTTGTCTCCGAAGCAACAACAATCGAGGAAAACGCTTGAGATGCGAACACGGCAATACAACCGCAGCCTCTCGACCACAAGCTACGCCGACGTTCAAGCGCTAGGATCCGCCGACCTGCGTGAGACGATTCGAGCAATCGTGCAAGAGGAGCTGCGAAAACTTCTACCTTCGTCGCAACCTCAAGTAGATTCCATCGCCGACCTCGTGCGCCAGGAGATCCAGCATTCACTCGGTGCGCCTCAGCTAGTAGAGCCGCAGCCGCAAGCTATGAGCTATGCTGCTGCAGCCCGCCGTCATGCTCCTCCTCCACGCCCACGCCAAGACGATACACCGCCGCAGTACCGTCGCCAGACGCCGCCGCCGCCACCGATGCCCTACCGTCCACCTGTCGGCCATACGCCGCCGCCGCCACCGACGCCCTATCGCCCACCTGTCGGCCAGCGCTACACCCCGAGGAAGACCGATGTCTGGCGCGCCCCTGACAACCGCCCGCTTTGCTACCATTGCGGGGAGGCCGGCCACACGTACCGCCGCTGCCAGTACCGACAGATGGGACTACGAGGATTCGCCATCAACGCGCCGCGACCGCAGCCAGGCGAACGGCCTCGCGACATCGACGACTACCTAACCGGAACACAGTGGCAAGAACGACGACCTTCACGCTCGCCGTCGCCCGGCCGCTACATGTCACCGCACCGCCGGCCGTACACTGGCCCAAACCGGGGTCGGTCGCCTAGCCCGTATCCGGAAAACTAAGGGCAGCAACCGATGGAGGTGCGGTTGCTGTGCGACGAACTACCGAAGATCCTCCGCCGACGACGACGACGTCGCGACGAAACCTTCAGAACACGACGCGAACCAGACAGACCCCTGACGACGAGATCTTGCGGACCAAAGAAGACCCGACGACGCAACATGGAAGCAGCGGAACAAACCGACGCAGCCGTGACCCGACGCCGAGACCCAACCGCAACGCAAGACGACGAACTAGCGACCTCGACGTTCTCATCGACGGCCACAACGTCACCGCTCTCGTCGATACTGGAGCCGACTATTGCGTCATCAGTGGGCTCTTCGCCACGAAGTTGAAGAAAGTTAAGACCGCCTGGGAAGGCCCCGAAATCCGCACCGCTGGAGGCCATCTGATAACGCCGATTGGTGTTTGCACGGCGAGAGTCACCATCAATAACCGGACTTATCCTGCGAGCTTTGTAATCCTACAAAACTGCTCCAGGGATGCAATACTTGGAATAGACTTCCTAAGTGAACACGGCGCCGTCATCGACCTGAGGTCCGAGTCGATAACACTAACCCCAGATAAAGCGCTCCCGCCCCGCGCGACGCCAGGGAACCATGCATTGAATGTGATAGAAGAGCAGGTGACCATTCCGCCGCGTTCCAGCGTCATTATTTTCGTCGGCACCGAAAAAGCTGAAGACATCGAAGGTGTCATCGAGAGCGATCAGCGTTTGCTGCTAGACCGTGACATTTGCGTCGCAAGGGGCATTGCTCGGTTGCATGAAGGAAAAGGAAGCGTGATGCTAACGAACTTCAGCCACGAATACAGACACCTGAGCCGGGGCACGACGATTGCATACATCGAAGAAATCTTGGCCGTCAGCGATGCGTTCGCCTTTTCAGATTCTGACGAAACTACAACGACGATCCCTGAGCCACCCTTCGACGTAAACCCAAGTCTTTCCGCTCGCCAACAGCAACAGCTCCGACGCCTTCTGCAGGAATACAGGGACTGTTTCTCGTCGTCATCGCGGGTCCGACAAACGCCCCTTGCTAAGCACCGCATCATAACAGAAGAAAATGCTCGACCACTCGGTCAGAGTCCCTACCGGGTTTCGACGCGGGAACGGGAGGCCGTTAAGAAACAAGTCGATGAAATGCTACGCGACGACATCATCCAGCCGTCCAACAGCCCGTGGGCGTCTCCCGTGGTGTTAGTGAAGAAGAAGGATGGGACCCTACGTTTCTGCGTCGATTATCGTCGCCTGAACAAAATCACAAAGAAGGACGTGTACCCTCTCCCACGGATAGACGACACCCTGGATCGACTTCACAACACGAATTACTTTTCGTCGCTGGACCTCAAGACCGGCTACTGGCAAATTGAAGTCGACGAGAGAGACCGAGAAAAGACCGCCTTTATAACACCGGACGGCCTCTTCGAGTTCAAGGTCATGCCTTTCGGTCTTTGCTCGGCGCCTGCGACTTTCCAACGAGTCATGGATACTGTGTTAGCTGGCTTGAAGTGGCAGACTTGCCTTGTTTACTTGGACGACGTCGTTGTGTATTCCTCGAACTTCGACGAACACCTCCAGCGACTTCAATCCGTACTTCAAGCAATCAAGAACTCCGGGCTCACCCTGAAGCCAGAAAAGTGCCGCTTCGCGTACGAGGAGCTCTTGTTTTTGGGTCACGTGATCAGCAAGACTGGAGTGCTCCCAGACCCGCAGAAAACAGCTGCCATCGCCGCTTTCCCGCCACCCACCGACAAGAAGGCCGTGCGCCGATTTCTCGGCTTGTGCGCCTATTACAGACGCTTTGTCAAAGACTTTTCACGGATCGCCGAGCCACTAACGCAGCTCACGAAGACCGACGTCGAATTCAGGTGGCAAACAGCGCAAGTCGAAGCATTTCATGAACTTAAACGACGCCTGCAGACACCTCCGATACTTGCGCATTTCGACGAATACGCCGATACGGAGATTCACACCGATGCAAGCAGCATAGGACTCGGCGCCGTTCTTGTGCAGCGGACGGGCGGACTGGAAAGGGTTATCAGTTATGCTAGCCGGTCGCTGTCTAAAGCAGAGGTCAACTATTCCACAACAGAAAAGGAGTGCCTCGCCATCATCTGGGCTACGTCAAAGTTTCGCCCCTACCTCTACGGCAGGCCCTTCAAAGTTGTGAGCGACCATCACGCCTTGTGTTGGCTAGCTAACTTGAAGGACCCTTCAGGTCGCCTCGCACGGTGGAGCCTAAGACTTCAAGAATTCGACATTACGGTCGTCTACAAGTCCGGACGGAAACACTCCGACGCCGACTGCTTGTCTCGTGCCCCCGTCGACCCACCAACGCCCGACGACCAGGATGATGACAGCTTCTTGGGCGCCATAAGTACCGAAGACTTCGCCGAACGACAGCGAGCCGACCCGGAACTGAAGGGCCTAGTGGAATACCTGGAGGGCAGGACCGTCGTTGTCCCAAAAGTATTCAGGCGAGGATTGGCATCATTTTCCTTGAAAAACAACGTCCTCGTAAAGAAGAACTTCACTCCGGCCCGAGCCAGCTACCTTATCGTTGTACCTTCGGGACTGCGACCAGAAATTTTGCATGCCCTGCACGACGACCCAACGGCTGGACACCTCGGACTTTCCCGAACGCTCGCACGAGTACAAGAAAAGTACTACTGGCCGCGCCTTGCCGCCGACGTCACTCGCTACGTAAGGACGTGCCGAGACTGTCAGCGACGGAAGACACCGCCCACAAGACCAGCAGGCTTCCTTCAGCCGATCGAGCCTCCTCGGCGACCATTCCAGCAGATCGGGATGGACCTCCTGGGGCCGTTCCCAACGTCGACTTGCGGAAATAAATGGATCGTCGTGGCTACCGACTACCTCACCCGCTACGCCGAAACAAAAGCCCTGCCCAAAGGCAGTGCCCCTGAGGTAGCCAAGTTCTTCGTTGAGAACATCGTCCTTCGACACGGCGCCCCGGAGGTTCTCATCACCGACAGAGGTACGGCGTTCACGGCTGACCTGACTCAGGCGATCTTTGAATACAGCCACACAAGCCACCACCGCACCACCGCGTACCACCCACAGACCAACGGCCTCACCGAGCGTCTAAATAAGACCATCGCCGACATGCTGGCCATGTACGTCGACGTCGAACACAAGACGTGGGACGCCATCCTTCCGTACGTGACCTTCGCGTACAACACGGCCGTACAGGAAACGACGCAGATGACGCCATACAAGTTGGTCTACGGACGGAGCCCGGCAACGACGCTCGACGCCATGCTACCAAACGTGACCGACGAAGATAACATCGACGTGACCACGTACCTACAGCGCGCCGAAGAAGCACGACAGCTCGCCCGCCTACGGATCAAGAACCAGCAGACGACTGACAGCCGCCGCTACAACCTTCGACGGCGCCACATGGAATACCAACCCGGTGACCGTGTATGGGTATGGACGCCTGTACGCCGACGAGGACTTAGTGAGAAGCTTCTTCGACGATACTTCGGACCGTACAGGGTACTTCGACGCCTAGGCACACTCGACTATGAGGTTGTCCCAGATGGCATTACGAACTCTCAGCGGCGCCGTGCGCGACCTGAAGTCGTCCATGTCGTGCGCCTTAAGCCGTTTTTCGCGCGTTAGCGAGCCTGGGGACTCTATTTCTTTTTGTCCTTTGTTATTGTAATTTATTTGTGTATACACTTGTTTTTTTTCTCTTCTATGTTCTTTCACAAGCATCGGGACGATGCTTTTTCAGAGGGGGGCATTGCCACGCCCACTTCTTGTCTTGTTTTGATGTATTCGGGTTTGACCGGCAAAGACGGTTATCAACGCTCGACGCTGTCCGCGAAGTAGTGTTCTAGAAGCATCGCGATTGTAGTAGATCGGTTTGTTAAGATTGCGCCCCGCACGCGAATGTTCCAGCTTTCTCTAGAGATTACGCCGCCACCAGCGATATTGCTGGAAAGTTCGATAGCGCCTGTATAAAAGCCGACGCGCGTGACCGCTTGTCAGTTGATCGACGGACGACGCCCTGTTCGCCGCTATCATTGTACAGCGTGCATTGCTGTAGTTCTAGTTCTCATTTTCCGGCCACAAGTTCGGCCAAATAAACAGTTTCATCCTACAAACGCCGACTGCTGTCTTCGTCGACGTCACGACCACGTGACAATATATAGCAGGCACGAAATGGGGCCCATCAGAGAGGTCGTTGCTTCAGCTGTATGAGGCACTTTTCGTAAGCTACCGGCGATACAGCTTACCTGTTATGACAAACCTACGCCCGTCCTGCCTGCATACATTAGAAAGTTTGCAAGCTCAGGCATTGAGGACATGTCTTGGCGTACCGCGATGTACGTCAACATTAGGAGTTATTGCGGAAGCACGCATAACTCCCATGGATAGTTATCTTTCATGCGAACCGTTAAGAGTTTATCTCCGACTATTGACGCGGCATGAACGTCATCCTCTGGCAACGATCCACACCCACCGACCGGACAGCACTTTTGCAGAAAACATCTCACGCCATGAGAACATCATTCCCTCAGGCTTCGCTCCCGCAAAAGTTGCAGAGGTACCAGCATGGATTTTATCAAGACCTACAGTGCGCCTATCCATTCCAGGAGTGGGTAAAAAGTCGCGCATACCTTTATGTGGCCTCAAACAATTAACGTTATCATATATATCTACAGAATATGCCAATTCTGTGCATGTTTTTTCTGACGAGTCTGTGTTACCCACTGCGTCAACAGCGGCATTCGTTACACCAAGTTTGAAGACAAGTGAACGCTTCCGTCTGGACCACCGAACAACATCGACGGCGGCAGAGATTGTAGCCATCCGCGAGGTAGTTCGTTACATATCGACGCAACCTCCTCACCAATGGACTATATTTTGTGACTGTAAACCAGCACTCCAAGTGATAGATTCAGCACTTAAACGAGGGCCTTATTCCATACTTGCTCACGAAGTGGCCGAATTACACGATGTCGCCCTGAAAACTGGCCATCGTATCATGTGTCAGTGGGTTCCAGGGCACTGCGGTCTGCAGGGCAATGAGCAAGCCGATGCGGAGGCAAGGATGGCCCATGATAAGGCCAGAGTACTAGCTATCCCCTTTCCCGACCGGATACTAACACCGTAGTGTACACACTCCTGAGTGAGACTACAGCAGCATATTGGTCTTTACCAAGCCATCGTCACCGCCGGCTTCACGAACTTGACCCAAATATGAGTGTTAGAATCCCACCAACCATGAAAAGGTGTATTACAAGCTTATTTCACCGACTACGACTAGGTGTGGCATTCACTCGCCGTTACCAACACCTTATCGGCCGTGCCGACAGTCCCAATTGCGAGATGTGTGGCACTCCTGAGACTATCGAACACCTCCTGTGCGTCTGCCCACGATACCTCACGCAAAGAAATTCAATGGCGGCCGTCTTGTTGTCATCGAAGCAACAAGTTTCAGAAAAAGTTCTGTTGGGACCACCACCATGTCATCAGCGCGATATTTTAAAAGCGCTGAACATGTTTTTGAGCGATACAGAGCTCGACGAGAGACTGTAAATAGTTTCTGGACATTCAAGGACTTACTTTGTCGCCACTTTTTTCCATCATCATCATACGCATCTTCTCTCCACTCTCTATACTACCACTCTCCCCTTTCCTACTGCTGAGTAGCAGGCCAGAACATTGATTCAGGCCGACCTCTCAGCTTTTCTGCCATAATAAACCATTTCTCTCTCTCGCGTCGTGGAACGCGAAGAGGGACGCTACGCGCGTCGTATCTTCCATCTAGCCTGGCCGTTAATTCTCACAGGGCTAGCGGGGAACGCGGTTGACAGGCGGGCGAGAGGGGGGCAGCGTAGGAGAGGAGAGAGAAGAGGAGGGGACGCGCATGCGCTCGAGCTCATCGCGGCGTTGCGCAGGAGAGAACTTCGGCATGCCTAGCCCGCGTTTCAGAGGAAGAGTGGAAAGGAGGAGGGGAGAGGGGTACGGGAAAGAGGGAGGGGAGAGGGGAAGGGGAGAGGGGAAGTGGAGAGGGGTATGGGAGAGGGGAGGGGAGAGGGAATGTGGAGAGGGGTATTGGAGTGGGTGAGGGGAGAGGGAAATTTGAGAGGGGTAGAGGACATGGGGAATGGTGAGGGGGAGTGGAGAGGAGGTGTGTGGAGAGGGTATGCGCATGCGCAGTAAGGGTGGTCACGCCGCACACCACCACCACCGGATTGAGCTCCGCCTTAAGATACTTAGCATCTAAAAAACGCAGTACTGTGTACAAATGTCCGACGAGCACGCATCAAGGCCGTCCATCGTTAAGAGCGAACCTTATCGCTATATATTTATTTATCTTATTTCAGACATACTGCCAATTTCAGAGGGGATTTTTGCAGAAAGGGCATACATACAGTAAAGATATTCAAAAGAGTACTTTTAACAAGTCATATTATGGTAAATTACAAAAAAGCTGCATGAGAACAGACATATATTTCATGTTAACGAATGCAAAATACAGGAGCTACAAGGAACGCGTCATGGAAAAAAGCAAACAAAAATAAAAATAAAAGATATGTGGAGTGTATACGTAGAATAATCATGTAAAGTAACATATAATATTTGACATGTACGGTCCACTTGCATGCAATATAATTAAGTTGTTACAGGAAGCAGTATTAGCAATACAATGAACAAAACGGTATGAATTACTACTGTATAAATCGAAGTCCAATTTTCACGAAAGTTAATAATTTAACAGTAATAATAATTGTTGGAGTTCAACGTCGCAGAACCACGATATGGTTATGAGGCACACCGTAGTGGAGCGCTCCGGAAATTAACACTACCTGGCGTTTTTCGGGTTCTTTAGCATGCACCTAAATCTAAGTACACGGGTTCGCAAAAGTTGTCCTTCCGAAATTTTAGATTTCACAAAGCGCTTTCGACTCTGCAGCGGTGTGACAGCTTCAGCGTACAAATCTTGAGAGCGTGTACATTTTTCGGCAGGCAGGTCGTAAACACCGTATTTTCCCGACTATGGACCACTTTCTGAATGTACATAGTTTAGGGGTCCTGGCGCAAGCAGTCGACGTTTTATTTTTGCGTTGACCGGTAGCAGTAAATGTTTTGTTCGTGCAATACTTAACGGCGTGAGCCCCTGCGTTATGTATGAAAAAAAAAAATCGATAGGCAGAAAGAGAGAGGTATGTGAGAGGCGAAGGGAGGTTATACATGAAAAACAAATCTCCGGTTTGATACCACACACCTTTTTGATAAAAATATGGTTACGCTATCTGTAGATAGTCGCAACAAATTTTGGTGTTGACGTATTGATGTAATGGGGCGTATGATATAGTAGATATCATTTATATTATGATATTATGTTCTTGGCACCCAATGAGGTATACCCATATGTAATGGCGACCTTCCAGCGCAAGCGGTCATCCATCCATATTGCCCTTGATTAAGTTAAGCCGGGTTAAATATTAAAAAAAGGCGTGATGATGCAGCACATCTAATAATGCTATAGGCTGTTCTCTTTATTACGATAAGGCTTGCCCTCAAGGCATAATACTTTCTGTGTATGTGTGTATCAGATGGGTGCTGTAGGGCCTGTGTTGTGTACGATTTGAATCAACGTTCTGTGGAATCTGTTATCATGTATCCAGTGGTCATAGCTGGTAGTTAAACGGTTACGAAGGCCGGCTTGCAGAAGGAAAGGGGAGCGTTTCGATTGGAAGCCCTACTCACCTGGTAATAAGTGACCGTGAATTGCGAGAAATATATGAAATGCAGATCCCTCATCGTGCTATATAGAGAACGTGGTGACATCTTATCATATAGCCAGCAAAGGAGCACCAAATAAGGCAGTGTGTTAAGCCCACACTGCACGCAGTAAGGCATTGGGTTATCGCAACGATATATTTTCGTCATCTTGATTACCTAGCGACATTTATAGGCCACACAGCAGTTTTAGTTGTGTTATTTCACCTTGCGCCTTTACAAACGAATTATGCCATTATATATAGCACGGCCTTCGTTGCCATGTGGTCCCTACTAATGTAGGGACCACATGGCACCGAGAGTATGCCTTAGCATTTCAGGTGTAGAGAAGAAGGCACAATTGTCGTCTGCAGCAATGAAGCAGCAGGCTGCATTCTATATGCTACAGCAACTTCACGGGGACCGCTTGCATGTTAACCCTTATGGACTGGTCATGCACTTGAGTTCAGCAGCAGCCGTGTCAAAACGCGTTGTCATAAAAGTCAAGACGTCACCAACGGCTGTCAAACTGTGAGACCTGCATGCAGAACATCAGTTCACGAACCACGAAATGCTCCAGAAATGGGCCATATTCTGTGATTCCAAGTCGACTCAGCAGTGTTTTCTCCGCGTTACGTCGTGGACCCGACCAGCGACGTTCTGCGGGTACCAGAGGAATTGACCACGTGGAAGTCGAGAAGGAGCATTGGAATTTGCTTTTAATAGCTGACAAGCCACTGGCGTGTCGTCTTAAATTACATATACGATGCAGCCGCGTGATCTGTCCATGGCAGTGCCGAATGCATTGCTATTACGATGTCTAGGGCAGGTGCGGTGGCAAAGCTCCGCGTGCTCGCATTCAAGCTTAGGTTGGCTCAATGAAATTTGCAGACTACAAACCAGCGTACTCGTCTCCTGAGCCCTAATGTAAAACCTCGCATTTCGTGCTGTTGGTCACAGCAGGAGGTAGCGCTCAGTGGTTGTGCCTGGCTTGGAGCACCGCTTACAAATGCCTTCTCCTACGGTACTTGAATGGCCAGAAGTTCGAGATGTGAATGGTTGCAAAGAAATGACCAGCCTCTTTGTGGCCACTTGTTTCAGATACAAAAAGGTACCTAGGACAGCATAGGATCATCATCATCATCGTCATCATCATCATCATCATCAGCCTGTCTACGCCCACTGCAGGGCAAAGGCCTCTCCCATGTTCCGCCAATCAACCCGGTCCTGTGCTTTCTGCTGCCACATTATACCTACAAACTTCTCAATCTCATCTACCCACCTAATTTTCTGTCTCCCCCTCACGCGTTTGCCATCTCTTGGATGGACATCATAGGATAGCGCTCGACAAAATCGACAACCTTTCCTATACCGAATGCCCAACGAGATGGAAAGGGCATTCGGTCTCGGTAGACATTGAGGCTTATTGGACATTCCATCTTGTCACACTCTCAGTCTCGATAAAACTCTCTGCTGGGCCGATTGGTTTATACTTGCAAGTTTCATACTTGCAAATCTCCAATGAATCTCATTGGACGTTTCGTCTCGCCATAACCTTGTATCGATCCACAGCATAGAGTAATTAGTCGTTACACATACTGGCTAGCGTTCCTACCGTTCTTTTTCTTTTCCCTATACCTCTTGGTCCCAGCAGTCATCAGCCTGAGTTGCTCTGAAAGCGCTAGTCCGATTTTTTGAAAGCGTAAGGACTAGGGGTGTGCGAATATCAAATTTTTCGAATACGATACGAATAACCACCTTCGAATATCGAATCGAATATCGAATATCAAAGGAAAAATGCTTCCACAGTAACAATATTTTATTTAACATGTAGCTATTTGAAAAAGAAAACATTAGCAGCCTGACTGGCAACACAACATACACTGCTATCTCCAGAACACAATGTCCAGGCTAGCACAATGCACATCACAACACAAGCAAATATCACGCCACAATGAAAGTAATAACTAGATGTTATCATGAAGAAATATGAGTTGCTCCACGTTATCAGGCAGCAGGCGCTCCCTTCTAACAGAGACACCCCCCCCCCCTGCCACTGAAAAGGCACGCTCGCTTGTAACAGAAGTGGCTGGTATAGGGAGTTACATGGGGCAAAGCTTTGCCAGACTGGGGTATCTGAACAGTCCGCCACCAGTCACGTGGGTCACTGTCTTTCTTCAGAAGTGGCCCCGCATAGTGAACGAGTGGTAGTGCGGCACATTACGGCAGCATAATATTGAAAATGTACGGTTACATGATCGCCAGCAGCGCTGCACGTCGGAGATGCACCAGCAATAAATCATACGTATTGGGGCGCTCGTCGCAGGCAGATATCGTGTCTCCGTGTACTTAGGATGTTTATCGCTCCTCTCGGCAACGTTTTTAGCGATACGAACGCAGCAGAAATGTGGAAGACGAGTTATTTTATGCATGATAATCGAATTGCATATTCGATTTTTTCGAATATATCGAAGTTAGGGAATATTCGATACTTTTCGAATACACGATTTTCGAATCGAATATGAATATTTCGAATGTAATATTCGACGAATATTCGAAACTTTCGAATATTCGCACACCCCTAGTAAGGACTGATTGAAGAACTACCGTCTAGGTAGTTCTTCAATCATGCCTCAGCAGTTAGCCAACAGATCGGCAGACCTGTATGCTTTTCTGCCATTCATTCGTACTCTTTTTCTCCTTCTCTCTCCCTTTCTAAACATGGGGCATGTGCACGGGAGTTCCGCAAACTGGCGTAGTTGTGGTACTTGGCAGGGGCGTAGCCAAAAATTTTTGTAGGGGTGGGGCACTTCCTTGATGTGAAATGGCGGCCGGGCAGGCAGATGTGACCGAGTGTCATTTTGTGTTCTCTATGCCATGGCAAAAAAAAAAAAAAATCGGGGGGGAGGGGGGGGGGGGCACGGACCCGGTGTGCCCCCCCCCCCCCCCCTTCCCTGGCTACGCCACTGATATTTGGTTGTCTACTACAGTTGAAATAAAACGAAAAAGAAGGCCTTGACTGCTTAACAGGCCCGTTTGTCTACAAATTATGTTTCTAGCATTACAATTTCTGCGTCCGTACGATTCATGGCCGATACCACGTAGTGGGTTGAGCCATACCGCTCGGACCCAACCAACCAACCAACCAGCCGTGCAGGCTGTTCACACCTCATCGGTGGTCAGCAGTGGTAACGAGAATGAAATGACGCGGAGGAAGGATTGCAAGCACGATGTAAAGAAAAGGTGATCGTAATGTACACTGGAACGACAAGATAGGCATTCTTGCAACGCTCTGGCTTTGAAGTTGTTACACAGCTTTATGGTTTCTACACTCTAGAACACGGATTCTCAAACTGGGTTCCGTGAAGGGCATTTTAGTGTACCGCGAGCTGACAGACCGAATCGACCCGCCCTCGTTTTACCCCCGTTAGTACTTAATTTATGAATTCGAAGAGAAAAGTTGCAAGAAATTTTTGCATTTAACGATGCCATCACGTGCCACATCGGTACATCGGGTGTCTGCGGGTTGCGAGAGGCCCACACAGTAGCAGCACCATTGGCGTAAATCATGGGCGGGGGGGGGGGGGGGTTCAGGGAGGTCCTGACCCCCCTTGTGTTCAGGCTGAGAGGGACACTCCTCGAAAGTGTCCCCTCTCGAGATTTATCTTTCAGACGTCATATTTGAATTTGAATTAAGGATAGCGCACTTTCCGTAAAACCAACTCTGAAATCTGAAGCCCTTCCAATAAACAGAAACGAAGTACAAAAGTGAAAGCTGCGTGTCAGTTCATAAGGTACTGCAGAGTATGAGCTTTCTGGAATGCTACGGCTACTTCAGAAGTGCTTCAAATGTTTATTACGCTGAAGTTTGAAATAAAGGATCCCCGATCATCTACCTCTATTTACGTCGACGATTTGTTGGAAGCCATTCACAGTGAAGTATAAATGCGATTGCTCGACTATGTGTTATTTTAATAAAAATGGCTGGTGAACATAAAATTGCTTTACAAGAAGGTTTTTTTGGGGCAAATCGTTGGAGGCCTCTACTAACAGGTTTACATGATGGGGAATGGAGAAGGGAGAAAGAAAAGCTGTAGCTTTACGCGTTATCACAAAAAAGTGCTAGCATTTGTCTTTCATGGCTAAAACCGAAATAAATGGCTGGAAGGAAGGAAGGAACCGGACAGGAAGGCAAAACATGGGTGACAAAGGAAAAACAGACGACCACCTGCTTGTATCACGAAGCCACAAGGAAATCCATACGGATTTCTCTGAAAAAAAAAATTAGTTACCGAAAAAGTTATCCTGGCTCGGGGTTTGAACCCGGGTACAACGCCTTTCCGCGGCGGTCGCTCTACCTGCTTTTTAGTTGCCAAAAATTTGTCGTGGTCCCGGGTTCGAACCCCGGACCAGCACAAATTTTTCGGCAACTAAAATGCTTTCTTTCTGAGAAACCCGCAGGATTTCTTTGTGGCTTCGTGCTACAAACAGGTGGTTGTCTATTTTCCCTTGGTGAACCTTTCGGCCACCTTGTGGAATTCCACAGAACTCATTTGCAAAACAGGGATGTGAACCAGTCTAGAAAAAACTAGTATGCTACTCTACAATGGGGAAAACGATAGGGGAGTTTCAAAGATAGAGGTAGAGAGAAAGAGAGGGAACTGGAAATATGCTATAGTTAACCTTAGAAACTAACGTTTTTTGTTTTTAATTTCATTTGAACAGTACGTGTGATTTTAATTTTTATACAATAAAAAGAAAACATTTTTGTATAAACAATATGGCTGCCATCGCACGACGTTTTATTGGCGCATGGCTGATGGCAAGCCGGCGTTCACGTGGCAGTTTTTATACACGCAGGTTTGCCACTGCACTATGTCTGTTTTGTAAACAAAATGCGCAAACCGTTTGATACGCGCTAGAGGCAGTGCTTCTAGCCGGCTGTGGGCTCCATGAGCATTTAGGTTTAGCCTTACGACAGGTGTATCGGTCGACGGCCGATACACCGCAGTGTGACTGGCGTGCCTTCATTTATGTTTTGCAAAAAATAAAACAAGCTTCTGTACACCCGGCGCTTCATTTGCGTGAACACATTGCTTACGGTGAGCGGTGCCTGAAGCATGCAGTGCATGGTCGGTGGGCGCCCTACGCGACTCGCGGCGCGGGGTGCTGCGGAGGAATCGCCAGTCTGTGTATTATCAGGAGTTGCACATCAACGACAATGGCCTTCGGTATTAAAGATAATATGCCAATGCGGGTGGTGAATTAACACTGTGGTTGCGCGTGTCGAGAAGTCTCACATACCCGTCCCCTCCACCCCTCTCCTTCCTTTCGATTGTGTTCGTGCTAAAGGAAAAGTTAGGGCACTCCGGAAACGCCGTTGGGGTTCCACAAGACCACAGTGCTTGAAAACCGCTGCTCTAGAACAACAGCTTGGACGTTGTGGTGCATAATGTTCAGCGGAATAGTGCACACATGTACAAGGAAAGAGTAAGCTTAATTGTGTCGTCATCACTCCGTCCTCGTCTAAGTGCGTGCTATTCCACTTGCGTTCTACACCGTCTCATCGCCTACCCCCCCCCCCCCCCCCTTCTTCCACATGCACGAAACTGACGGCTGCGCGGCTGCCTTTTTGCCAGCGGCGCTTGTCAGAACGAAATGGAGGCCTATTTCGGTTACGATCGCGTACACGAATCGCTAAAAAGCGGTGCAGGTGTTGGGAACGGGAAAATCTGCGCGGCGTTCTGTCTTTTGCTTTACTGCTCTTATAACTCAGCGAGTACTCCCCTTTTCCGCACACGATTCGTGTCGACCTTTCTGCGGTACATGCTTCTTATATTTTTCCTTTTCTAAATTTGTTCAGCACAAGCGTATCAAATTGCCATTTTCATGCGCAGCTGTCAGTATGAACTCCCAGTTTCCCTCCACTGGAAACATGTGGTCGACTTCTATGTACTCGACACTCCATATACTGCCGTAGGATGCGGGAAAACTAAACTATAAACGTGACAAAGACTGCAGGGTTCAGCCACTTTGCTGTGTTGCATGAACGATTATACACGGGCCGTAAATAAATGATCGTGTACTTCACTTTATTTGTGCTAGTTGTCAGCTGGTTTATGTATCACTCAGTGCGCTCAAAACAACTCATTTTTTTTTTCTTCTTCCATATTGCTATTACCACGCGTTATTTCGTGAACTAAAGTGTCCTCCGCTTTTTTTTTTTGTATCTGTGGCCGCAATACAGGGTTCACGAGGGTTCACAAAACTAGCCGCGTGGAAGTTAACGTACACGCGTGGGTGATTTGTAACGCGCATGTGTTGTTGCGCGCACGAGTTGTTATCGGTGGCTACGAGTATGGTATTAAGCTCAGGCATAAATCTCTGTTTTCCTGGTTACAGCGACAGGGCCGACACGTGTTGTGCTCTCACGTAGATAAAATAGATAGAAAAGGCGGCACGTTGTATATACAGTTCGTACTGCTGTTCCTAATATATTTGGGACTGTTAAAAATGGTTCTGCATGCAGAGGTGGGGTATTTTACATGTTACACAATTATGTAGGTATACTTGTTTGTCGTATAGTGTGCAGGATGGTTCGCAAGCTCTGGGCCTGCACTCTCATTCCTCCTTATTGCTTGTCCTGTATTGTCTTTAGGCTGGTTGTGCCACGTTTCCGATGGATACCTCTTCAATTGGCCCCACTGGTGCGTTACACGTTCTTCAACAATTCTTGCCATAGGCGTGCGCTAAGGAGGGGCAGAGGGGAGGGGGCGAGGGGGCGCACCCTCCACCCCTTAATAAGTCATCTTTGTACAGCGTTCTGATCGTAAGGGCCTCATAGAGTGGGGGGGGGGGTCAGGTGGAAGTGGAGGACGATGCGATGCCACAACGTCTTCCCCTTTTTCTGGGGTTTCTTGTCGTCTAGTATCCCTCTTGAATGTGGGAGTACTATTATAGTGCTGTTATGGCGTGGGCGACGAGTATGTGCTTGTTAAGCTCATCGGCGATCAGCATTTTACCACGTTCAGCACTTAAGTGTAATCCCGAGTGAAGGTAGCCTTAGTAGCTTTCTTCAAGATTCAGCAGGTGTCACTTGGCACGAAGGCCGGTGCAGGGTTCTTCATTAAGGAGACGCCAAGTTTAAAAGCAGCGTCTCCGCCCTCATTAGTGGACGAGTCCAACAGAGAACAAGCTTCGCAATGGATGCAAACACGAAAACGAAGCAATGACGTGCGTCACACAGCGGGCTGCCTTTGGCCCCTGTCTTTACGTGGATAAAGGTGATAAGTAAAACGTTCTTGGAACGCAAGGGATCCTCGACCGCCATTATCGTCGGAAACCTGCATGACCGCAACCCAACACATTAAACAACAATGGAATAGGTCCGAGTAAGTGAAGATTTGGGGATGACTTGGCGCCCCCCTTATATAATTATGGGGCGCCGCCATCCCCGATCCCCTTGCGCTCGCGCCTATGACCTGGGATATCGTTGCATAAGCTCGGTAAGGAGAGCTAAGGTATTTGTAGTGCGGGCTAACGGACACTCGTTGGACAACAGAGGTCCTAACAGTAAGACAGGACACGAAATGCGGCTTCTCCTTCATGAAATACTGTTGTAAAGGGCATTTCGCAAAAAAAAAAAAAAACGAAAGAAAAATAACAGGGACATGAACGAAATTCTGCAGATCCCACGCCTTGTGGGAATCTGTTCCATGCGAAACAGTCAGCGAGTAGTTCTATTCTGCATTTCCTGGCACAGAGCCAAGCGTTACGAGCTGGATCGACTTGTTTTTGTAAATGTAGTCGTGCACACATCGTGGGCTTACGACGCCCGCCAAAAACACTTGCGTTTAAAGGGTAACTTATGCTCTGACGTAACGTGAGCACTCACTTTAGAGCACATACGTCAGTATTATCGAAACGAAGTGCACTTCACGATTCCATGATGTGAATATTATATGTAACTTTCGTTACCGTATTCCTCCGGGGTCGAGCAACTATTGAATATATCTTGCTGAAACATAGGAATACAAATGTAGTTTTTATTAGACTGCTATAAAAGTGGAGCACCGACATTACGCCTGCATAGGGTGTTTCTCCAAAGCCGTTTCTACACCTGGCGTGGCTCTGCGGTAGAGTACCTGACTGCCAAGCAGTGCTTGTGTTCAGGGGCGTAGCCAGAAATTTTTTTCGGGGGGAGTTCAACCATACTTTATGTATGTTCGTGCGTGCGTTTGTATGTGTGCATGCCTATATACGCAAGCAAAACTGAAAAATTTCGGGGGGGGGGGGGGTTGAACCCCCCCCCCCCCTTGGCTACGCCCCTGCTTGTGTTCGATTCCTGCTGGAATGCTAATTTTTATTGTTTGCATTCTTCGGGTCAGTGCTGCTATTGTCGGTTTTTCTTAACGCTCTCGCATTTAAATTACCAATGTCTGTTGTCGCGTTCCTGAGTATATATAAACTGTTATTCACCTGTAGCGCATACCCGTACACCACGGCCCGCGGTAAACAGGTATGTGCCACAAGTGTCTGGAGGAAAGGGTTTGACAACGTACTTGACAGAATTTTCGCGTGTCGTGACCAGACAGTCACACTCGTCAAATACCCTCCCATGCCAATTTTAGCCTACACCAAGTTAAGGAGGCGATCACGAGAGCACCCAGACGCAGGCGGCTAGATAGACAGATAGATACATAGATAGAAACGCTCAAAGTGCCTTGGGTTCGCTAAGAAATGCTTCGCATTTAAAAGAAAACACGAGACAAGCGCAGACTATCAAATGGAAATTTTATTGTCGGAAACTCACACACATATATGTAGTGCAAAGACGCGCCAACCTTTTATCTTAAACAGGTAGCTTTGCACTGTTTATGTGCGTTTCTGAAAATAAGATTTCCGGTTGCTAGTCTGCACTTGTCTTGTTTTTTCTTTCATGCCCCTGATTTTTTTTTCGAAAATTTCCTTCACAATGGAGTACCAACTCGCCCAACGCTCTGTTCTTCTGATTCATAAAATACATACAACGGTCGACATCTAAGAACTCTATAGAATTAACTTGTATTAAGAAGTTATAAGCGATGTAAATTGAAGGCAAGGCAAACTTATGCACTAATTCACGATAAAAGAAGGTGGTCGTTTGAACACGGATACAAGAGAAGAGATCAGAACAACACAAACTCCGCAGTCCGCCTTTTCAGTTGATAGTCAGCGTTTGTGTCTTATTGAACTCTTCTGTAGTGTTCGTGTTTGCAGGCCTACCTTCTTTTACAGCGAATCCACACCAACTAGCTCGAATTTCTGTAGTTCTAGGCACCAAGGTCGAATCATCAAATCCTGAGAATGTGGAATCTAGCAGTTTCTTTAGAACGTCTGATTTCCGATAGAGACGCTGAAAGCTCATTATACTGTATTTGCAGGAGGCCTCAATTAGAAAGATGAAAGAAGGCTCGGGAACTAGCTGTTGCTAGATATGGTTTCAGTCGAAGATAGCTGAAATGACATTTTAGAATTTGGGAGAAAAAATTACTGCAAGTGTCATTACATTCTTCTAAACACACTGTAACAAACAGCAGGCGCGTAAAAAAACGAATTTAGGAAACATAGAATGGAATAGATTTCATACTCTTCGGCCTTATGAGTGATCAAAAAGGCGTCGGCAGGTTTAGGAGCAGTGATCCCGGATCGCTGAGGTGCAGGATTTCATTCAGTTGGAAGATTAAACAAAGGTGCGGGTTAGGGAAGAAGCAGGCCTACCGATTAGGAGTGAGGGGAAACTCGGACAAATTCACACCAGTGCTTACAAACAAGTTGTGAGGCTGTGAAACGAGAAGTTGATAATTTCGCAAAGGTAATGAATGAAACTTCAACGAAAATATCTTGAGAATCCGCAGCGGACTGCGGAGGAGAGACACATTTGCCGCAAATAATACGATCTTTACCATTTAGCAAACGAACCAGCACAGAAACGACAGTGGACGAAAGGGATCGGTCGAATTGGTTGAATTGCCAAATCTGCTCAACAATAGCAAATTAAGCAACATTGGACGGTCTCACATCGAAGCAAGTAAGTAACGCGGTAAGATCGAACGAGAGGAGAGGAAACCGAGGGCCCAATTCACAAGACATCTCTTAAGTGCGTTTCCCCATTGGCCAGCAGGCTCCGCTAATGGCATATCCCTCATCGTGATCGGCTAAAATATCCTCTTACGAAAAATTTTAGCGGGAGACATTTCTGTGAATGCGGGCCCGAGCTTTCTCTTTTTCTTTTATTTTAGGAAATAACAAGGTGCGCATGTGGTACAATGAATAGTCTAGTGGTTATGGTGCTTGACTGCTGACCGGAAGGTCGCAGGGTCGAATCCCGGCCGCGGCGGCCGCATTTTCGATGGAGACGAAAACGGATGAGACCCGTGTACTTTGATTTAGGTGTACGGTAAAGAACCCCAGGTGGTCGAAATTTCCAGACCACGCGACTACAGCGTTCCTCATAATCATATCGTGGCTTTGGGGCGCTAAACCTCAACAATTATTATTATTATTATTATGGTTCAATAAATATATGTACCGAAAATTCGTCAGCAACTTAGACGATATACTTTAAAAAAGCAGGTGAATTCTACACTGAACTGACAAGCATATACAGGAACCACGTAACCATGGGTTCAAACATGTGTTACAAACATGAAACAGGAGTTGCGTATGTAACTAGGGAACGGTTTATATGTGCTTTGTAAGGCCATATCCTGGGAAAAAGAAGCAGCCAGATGGAATAATCATAGACACGATAAAAAATGCCGGGGACAGTGTACTAGAGGAGCTTGCGACTCTTTGATCGCAGTGTCTCGTGACTTCAAGTGTACAGCGTGGGAGTGTGCCAACACCGTATTAATCTGTTAGTAGGCAGAAATTGCTAAAGCAAGGAAGATGGCTCTAAAGTTGTATAGCCCCATTAAATGATTTTGGTATTGCACAAAATATCCAATAAAGGTAGTTTGGATAGAACCAAGACAAGATAAAATAAAGAAACTTGGAGGGCTCTAGAAAATAGCGTTAAAAGTGTCTCAGGAAAAAAAAATTACATACTTATCAAGATTAAAACACAAACAAATCACAGAAACGTCAAACTTTCACATATCAATTCACAGTGCAATGCGTGAAAAGATTCTCTTTGAAGTGCTGTTATATGCCTGGTCTCAGATAAATGTTCAGAATGGTAAACTGGAAAATATTGTATGGGATTAGAGCTGGATAGGGAGGCCTATAAGTGTCACCAGCGTTCCCAAACTCCCAAATTCAATGGTATCCTTGGCACTATCTGCTATACATTCGGCCTTGGTGTGGTTCAGGCAACTGACGAGGCTTGTGTACAGGACAGCTGTTCTGCTGCGGAGGTATTCCGGACAAGAAAGAATAAGGGCCCGGATTTCTAATTTTCGATAACATACGCAGGTAACATGGGTGGATGGGGCCGCGCTAATGAAAGGGTAGCAGTCGTCGCAATGAGGATATTGTTGTTGTTGTAGCCTATAGGAAACCTGTCCAATACCCACGAGTGGGATTGGCCACACAGTAGTTTATAGCGTGAATGCATGAACAAAAAAAATTAAGAAGCAATTCTAAACAGTAAATAACATGAAAAAGAAAGCGCGAACTGTTATGCAAATAAACATATAGTGAATTTTAATCGTAACAGACACGAAGAAAATATCGAAAAAAAAATAAGATATATTAAATATTTTTGTTTGTTTGATGCCCGTGGCCGGTAGCACTAGCAGTGCAACGTTCCGTTTGCTTCAAACCATTCATGCACGGCAGTCAGAGCAGCACCATGGCTTGCACCAAAGTGGCAGGCTCCAAAAGACAAAAGCTTTGATGTAGTGAACGTTACGCCAAGCCGAGTTTGCCAGATAAATAGGAGGTATACACTATAGAGGTAGCAGAAACCTTCATCCTAAGAAAAAAAGGTGTCTTTTGACTCTTCTTTGTTACACATATGACTCTCCCATGTATAACTCTCTTTAGAGAGGCACGATGACTCTCTTTAGGAGAGTCGTGGGGTGTATGACTCTCTTTAAAAAGGCACTCTAACTTTCTTTGGGAGAGTCGTGCGTCCCATGACTCTTCTAAAGAGAGTCAATGTGACTCTCGAAAGAGAGCTATACATGGCAGAGTCACATGTGTAGCAAAGACTAGTCAAAAGACGCCTTTTTTTTCTTAGAGTGTAGGCTTGAACATCATGATGAAAACGATAAAACATTTGCCAAGTGGAATGCGTCAGATGCGAGCTCAGAATTCAATAGTCATGAGCGACGTCAATGCGAAAAAGGAGGGGGGGGGGGAAGAGGCAGCTGAAAACTGCAGCAACAAGTCTATAAATAGTTGTGAAACATCATTTAGCGCTTGTTGTTTTTGTTGATGATGATAACATTGATAGAAGTGGACTACAGTAACAGGGCCTCGCTCTGTTCGTTTCTTCTTCTGTCCCTCTGTTAGCGCTGTTTTTTGCCTTCCACCATGAACCAAACCCAACTAGCCCAATTTATAGACGTGTTTTAGTAGGAGAGGATTGTGATGAGAGAAGGAAGGATTCGGGAGGCTAAAAACGGCTTTAAGTGCCCACGGCAGGCATCCAGCAGGCTTAGCGCTATCCATGACAGCAAGAGATATTTGCATTCTACCTGTGCTAACTTACTGAGCAGAAGCACTAAGGTAAACGTGGGAACATGAGAAGTCAAGGAACACACCACAAGCGATCGGACGAAACACGGTAGGCCTAACTTTAAAAGCCAGGAAGACGGCGGTTCAGATAAGACAGCAAACAGCGGTATAGCTGATACTAAAGTTGACATTAGAGTAAGAGATGGAGCTGGGTAGGCCCTGTAATAGGCCCGTAGCCAGGGGGGTGGAGGGAGGGGGCCTATGTTTTCCTCCCCCTAGCTCCCCCTAACAGGACCGTAGCCAGGGGGGAGGGGGGCCTAGGGCCACCTCCCCCCCCCCCCCTGCCACGAAATTTCGATGGAAGGGGGGTGTTTCACCGAAAATAAATAATGAAAATGGGTGTTCTGCTGGAAAACAATTTCTGGCTAAGGGCGTGCCTTGTAATTCATAGGCCAGAGAACTATGAAACTAGCGAAATAACCTATGAAAACATGACGCGCAGGAAGTATGACAGTGAAAACAACCGTCCGCGGCAATGTTCTCATGGTTACGGTGCTCGGCTACCGACGCGAAATCGGCGGGTTCGATCCCGGCCGCGGCGGTCGCATTTAGATGGAGGCTAAACGCTAGAGGCCCATGTACTGTGCGATGTCAGTGCACGTCAAAGAACCGCAGATGGTCGAAATCTCCGGAGCCCTCCACTACGGCATTCTTCATAATCATATCATTGTTTTAGCACGTAACACCCCAGAAACTATGAAATATAATTAACGCACAAAACACTAAGGTTAAATGCAATATCCTGGTGGTGCACTGGAGTGACAGATTGGAAGTGGCGCTGGCGTAGCTCCCGAGAATCTTCAATTTTGCATGTGTATATAGACACGCACACAAACACTCACACGAACATACATAAAGTATGGTTAAAAACTCCCCACCCCTCCGAAACACGTTTCTGGCTACGCTACTGGGATGTGGGAATGGAAACCTAGCTGATGACTGCAGAGGTAAGGAAAGCCGACCTAGTTGGTACAAATACATTGTGGAATAGCACGTCCCTGGGTCCCTGTGTGTTATTTGTGCTACGCAGGTCGGACCTTGAAGCACAGCTCTGGGCTGTCCATCGGGCCCGTGACGCGGCGGAGGGGCAAGGCCTCTCTGTCCCGACGTGGGAGCGGCCCGCTGCGCGCTAATCGCGCGCGCCGAAGGACCTGAATAAAGTTATTCATCCATCCATCCAAACAGCAGAGCGTTAGTCTGGCGTTGCGGAGGTGGCCCGATTCATCTTCAACTCATGGCCTGCAACAAGTGACGGTCGCACCGTCAATGTGCCATCCCACAAGAAAACCTGGGCGAGTAATATGGAATCAGGTCATGCAAGACGAGGTGTAAAATCAGAAATAATTATAAGAAGCCTAGGTTGTGTATCTCACATATTTCAACGACGGATTCGTGATAAAACAAGGCAGGCTTGCACAGACGGAAACAGCTAGGCTCCTGTGTTTTTCTTGATATCCTTTCTTGTGTCCGTGTTTGAACCTATCTTGCTTCATCATGCAACTGACGCATATCAGCCAATAACTGCGGCATCTAACGGTGAATATCTCAGCAATCTGCGATCTGCAGATCACGTTGTCCTGTTTGGCGTCGCTGGAGGTGACTTGCAATGAGTGAATACATTATTTATTCATTCATTTACTTATTCATTCATTCATCCAGGTACTTTACAGGTTCCCATCGGAACATTGTGTGAAGGAGGTTATGCAAAAAATTTAAGGCCAAGGGCAGGTAAACAATAGTTTCTTGATTTCAGTTAAAGTTATCAGTATGCATTGTAAACGCAAGCAACAATACAATTGAATGCTATCGTCATGTTGGGCTAGTACTAATTAGGCAACCAAAAATCGAGGAAATAAGCAATAAATGACAATTATTAGATACAAAACTTCATTCAATGCGAGTGCTGAAATCAGAACAGCAAAAGCCGAACGTTTGATACAAATGAATCATCGTTATACAATGACCGCATGTTTGCTACTACATGGACGTAAACAAAAAACAAAAATTAAACGCAACAGATGGAGGTGACCCTATTTCTTGACTTGGGTGTCTGGCAGTGGCACTCGCACCTCGGCATTCGTGTGCCCTTGGGTTGAGCTTGCGCTTCGTCGCACTGCCGAAGCGGATCTCAGAGGCCACGTAGAAAGGAGCACGTGGTTGAGATATGCTCCGCCAGGTGCCGCAACGATACCAGCTGCTCTCAATAAACCATCTGCTCTTTCAACTTGAACTAATTTAATATTCTTTAATTATCACAGTTATTTGTCTTTTATTTTAAGTAAACGTGTTCTCCGATATCACATGTATCCAATGTAACCCTTAACCTGAACCACAACAATCGTTCATTTCAGCTTTATTTTGACAAGACTTAATCTGACTACTCGGAAAGCCGTAAGTGCTCGACCGGGAGTGCTTGGAAGAAAAACAAGAGTGTCAGTCGGGGCTCATGCCACTAAAAAAAAAAAGAAAGAAAAAAAGAAAGCCAGATAAAATATGAAAACACGACTTGCAGCAAGTATAACAGTGGGTTTGAAGGAGAACGTACGATACACTACGGTAAGTTCACAAGCTCACAGTGTCCCTTACGCATTCACCTAGGATGACTCGAAGGCGAAAGTAATCTTTTTTCTTTCAGTCGATGTACTGATCCGGCCCCGCCACCCTCCGGAAGCTTTGTGCAACTAGCGCAGTTTTGCACTGCCTCCAGGTTCGGAGGCACCTCACCTGGTTTTGCATTGCCTGCGTGATCGGACCACCTTTCAACCAAGCTACGATGACTTGTGATGATGGCATCATGTGACGTTACGTCACGTGTCGTCACGCCAGAATTCGTGACGTCAGGATGACGTCACACAATTTTGCGATCTGTGACGTCATGATGCCGTCATATGATGACGCCATCACGTGATGATGATTTTTTGTATCACTCGTGCTGTGCCAGTCGCCGCGGGACGCCGACGGTTAATTTTCGCGTTTGATGAGGCGTATCTAAGGCTTTCGCCTTAATAGCCTGGTGTAAGAGAGCGAAACGCGAGATTGCCGATCCAAAACTCGCACAAAAATTGAAATGGGTTGAAGCGATCAATACAATATACTGAGAAAAAAAATGGCGGCTTTCGCCTTGGAGTCGTCTTAGGCGAAGGCATAACGGACCGCGTGACTTTTAACTGTGAAACTGTTTAAGCTATCGGTTACTTGTGCTCCATCGTAAAACAACTATCATCATCATGAACCGCCACGTGCTCTCTTCATGAATCGGCGCGTGCTCTCTTCAATCTCTTTACAGTGATGCTGTTTGAGCTGCCTGTAACTCGTGCTCCGTCGTGCAAAACTCCTCAGGTGGATATACGCCACAGGAATAGGGCAAGCCGCACTACCGTGTACAGCAGTTGCTAGTGCCAAACGAAAACGCACGCGTGAAAGAGGGAGAGAGAAACAAAGACATAGAAAACATAAAGAAAGAAAGAGCGAAAGAGAGAATGGAAGTGATAGAAAGAAAGAGGAAGAGAAAAATAGAGATAATTAAATGGAATAAATGCATGAAAAGATAAAAGGACGGAAAAACACACACAGAGAGAGAAAAAGAGAGGAACCAAGAAACAGAGAGAAACGGAGCGCGAGAGAAAGAGATAGAAAGAAAGAGAAAGCGATAAATAGAGAGACGGCGAGAGAGAGAGAGACAAAAAGAAAGAGAGGGAGGAAAGAGGAAGAAATATAGAAATAGCGAGAGTAGTAGAGCGAGAAAAAAAAGAAATAGAAAGAAACAGTTACAAAAAAGAAATACAGGAGAGCGAGAGAAATAGAAAGGAAGAGAAGAAGAAAGAAAAAACCAGGAAGGCCGCCCAGCTCCGTTGCTCCTTCAGGCTTGGCAGCAGTAGTGCGAAGATGCCCACAATATTTTTCTAAGAAGGAAATATGTGATATTCACTGTGTAGCAGTAAGGACAATAAATCTGAATGGATTCTTGGTATATTAATCTTCAATATTAATTGAAAGCCTCGCTCTGCGCACGTGATATGTCAAGGTCTCGGCGTCGCTGTGCTTCAGGCTGAGGAAAAAAAAACAGAAAAAGCCAAGCCTCGTGTTTTCGCCTGATTCCGCTTCCGAATAGATTTTGAAAGCCTCCGGCGGGGTTTCAGAATTTGGACTCCGGTGACCTGCTTAGACCGGGACATCGATAAGATGGTAACTATTCCTCAACTTAAAAAATGACCTTTGCTGTAGTGAAGCAACGTGATGATCGCGAGCGAATGTTTGTTTATAACGCGACAGCGCCACGTGCTGTAATTGAACGTCGAGAACTATTCCATAACGCTGAAACAAGTGTGTTCGGCGCGAAGTGAGGTCAAATGAGTGGTTGACACGAACGCTTGAATGATTGATTGGCTGATTGATCTATTTGCAAATTCATTTATTTATATGGGGTATATGTCCTAAGGCGTTCCAAATAATGGTAGAAGGGATACTGAACAGAAAATTTTCCCGCAGAGATTTTCAGCCAATTTGAAAGCTTGAGTGCTGAAATTGGTTGACACAACCTTGTTTTCAGGCAGAAACTAGCGGAATAGAGTGAACGTAATGCGCTTTTCACAAACTGTCCCGTCTAGCGGCCGGGCCGTGAATTGGAAGAGGTGTAGATTGACTCGCGGAAACGGGTGTGCCAGCCAAGCCAGCCATCGCCAGCGTCTCTCAAACCGCTCCGCTCTCACTACGATTCCTAGAACCAGTACGAATGGGACACGTCTGAGCTCCTTCGTGAAACGGGGATAGTGAGATGTAAAGGAAAGGTGGAGGAAAAGAAGTAGCAGGACGAGGCAAAAAAAGACAGAGTTTCACCGCAAGGGCGAAGCAATTAATTCGATAGCAAGAAATTGTAGTGTTATACGAAGTGAGGCCGGCAGCTAACTGTTCTGCATCCGATCTCGCGTAATTACAAAACGCTGGTGTAAGAGAATACAGCCGCTCCAGGGAGAGATGCTCTCCGCATATTCACTCCGCGTTGAGAGCGCCGCACGTAGAAGGGTATACGAGCCGCCCGCTGTGATGGCTGTCGAGATACAGCGCGCGCCAGCGATCGCGACCGCGCCCTTAGATTCAAAGTTCGAAGTTGCTGTGTCGCGTGACACCCCCCCCCCCCTCGCGTATTTCGCTTCTTTTCATGCTCGTTAAAGACGGACGGGGCATTTCCTGCTTGCTTCGACGGCAGGCCTCTCGAGCGGGGGGATGTTATCGCATGCACCCTCCGAGCGACGGAAACGAGCCGGCTCATTTGATTTCTGCTTCGGCCGCGTTCGTCACCTCCGCTCACGCGCTTTTGCCCGCGGTAGAATATACCATGCGCGGTGTACCTTATCAATTTGGACTTCATACAGGAGGGACATGACGGCACTATCCGTATAATTGCTATCGCAATAAACGGCGTGCTGCCTACTTCAGCAGCCGGCACACTTGACGTCACGGCCGCCGACGCGCGGCTCCGTGCGCGCTGTCGCGCAACCACCGCGTGCCTCCAACCCTTTGTAAATACAGCGAACTGTTAAAAAATATGTGAAATGAACTCTCTTTATCGCAACAGTTACGACTTTCGAGTAGAAATTTGATCGCCCGTGAACATCAATTTCTTCGTACTCCGTACTCCGACACTTGCACATAACCCGACCGATCATATATTTTCTTTCATTAACAGCGAAGCTGTTTAGCAAATCGTTCCTTGTGATTTGATACAGGAAACTATCATCATCACAAACGAGCATGTGCCACGGAAGTTGGGTAAAGCCCACTACTCACCACTGGTCCACTAAATATATATATATATATATATATATATATATATATATATATATATATATATATATATATATATATATATACATACTTATACATATACGGTGAATGACGGCGACGGGGACGGACATTTTCCAGCCGAGACTGTCCATATAATTGCTATCGCAGTAAAAGAAGAAGGCAACAGTTAGCCCAGCAAATGGCTGCGAAGCGACAGGGGCGAGCCGAAGACCCCGAGTAAGTAAAATGAGAGCATACTAGCGAACGGGAAAGACAACGGCAGCTACGAGAAGACCCCGAAGCAAAGGAAGGTTTACGCCAACGACGACGTGCCCGTAGATCTATAAGAGGTGCGAACACTTGGTTTCAGCGCGAGTTTCTGTCTCTGGAGTTTGGACAACCGTGTCGTGTCTGGGATTAAGTCGAACCTCCCTGCTCTGACAATCACCGTAGAAACAACCTAGCATCAACAAGCTAAAGCCCAGCAACAACCTAGAAGCAACCTAGAGCTTGCATCACCTAGCTAAGGCCAAAAGAGTGCCTAGAAGCAACCAGATTAGTCTTCAGAATCGTCCAGTCTCGCTGTTCCAAGCCTTGCGCGGCTTAGTGCGAGCGTTGACAATTTTCTTTTAGGGGCGAAGGACCTTAGGGTTTCGGCGGGCGTGCATCGTCGTCTGCTGTCGTGACGGTTCATTTACGTTAGCGCAAGAGAGGGCGCCACCGCCTCAGTGCACGCCGTGCGGAGAGAGAGAACAAACGGCGCGCGTTGACTATGGAAACGCTCTTTCTGCGATGAACGCTGAAGTACCAGCTCGCAAGGAACGAGAACGCGCCCTCGCCTGCGAGAGACAACGCCGACGCAGGCAGCGTCTGCTAGTGAGTTTCTTGATTGAAAAAACCGACTGCTCGCGCGGCACAACCGTTCACCGGCCACCCCGTATATATAGGCAGTGGATTTTGACCTGTAATGTAGTGCCGATGGGAGATTTTTCTTGCGCGTAGTTGAACAATAAAGATTCACAGCGTGCACGTTAACCAAGAGCGGACTGCGGGTCTCTGTGTCCAATCTTTCTTCGCTCTCATTGCCCATTAGCAGTGATTTTGCTGTGGGAAATACCGGCGCCCACTGCATGCTTCGCCCCGCCACAGGTTTCACGTTAGCGGAGCTGAAACACCCTTCCCTACATGCTTCGACGCTACCCGTTTTTCGCCTTTTCGTTTCCTGCCTTCGGGCTCCTGGGGCCTTTCTGACCTCAATCCTCTTCCCCTTTGCAAAGTAGCATGCTTATATACGCCGGTAGCGTTCTTTGTTCTTCAATAAAGAGCCTTCTCTCTCTTTCTCTCTATTTTAGTTCGCGCGCTAACTTCGACGCGAGCCATCTCATGACTAGTCCATTACCCGTAAGCTTTTCGAGATTACGTATTAACTGGGCTATCAGGTGAATGACTTGAAGATTGCTGCTTGAGGCGAGAACAATACTTTCGAGCCAACTACTGATGTTGATGGTGACTCCTTCTGAGCTACCGGAACCGATACAGTGATGTATATGCAGGCTCTGTAGGCGTAAGGGACACACCGGGCTGCCGAATTAGTCTCTGATTGTAAGACGCTGTCAGACCGCTTGTTGTTTTGCCCGGGCAGCATCACGCGTGGCTTTTCCTGACTTGTAGTTGCCGGAATTTTTCGCGCAACTTGAGAGATTCCCTGCATCAGCGATGGACGTTCACGTTGGGCGGTGGTGATGACGCGACTATATCGGCGGGGTTTAGCCTGGCATGCCTGGGCGACCAGTTGGTCCACTTGGGGGATCCGCTTCATCCGTGTCACCGCTTCCGCTTCCGCTTGATCCATGTCACCGTGGCTCAATAAATCATCCCACACTCTCGCGGACGTGTCAGAAGAACGCGTGAAGTTTCTTTTAAAAATTTAATGGTGAATTCCAGGGGTCGAGCTGTATGAAGTTTTTTTGTTCCGCGGCATAGTTGAATTCTACTCGTCAGTCCGAGGCAAGTTTTGGTATTCCACTGGTCGATCCGGAGCAACCCGCTCCGCGACGGAGCGCTCTTCGTTCCTCCGCCTCGCATAGGTGGATTTCGCCGGAAGCACGACAGCGTGGGCGTCATTTCCGGTGCATTCGGGCATTTCAGTTGTTTTCAGCGCTTTTTAAGGCGAAAGAAAGCCTTATATGCTTCACTAAACACGAAATTTGACCATGGACGTCGGCGTCTCGCGTCCTGCGGCGTCGGGGAGGAATGATGAAAAAATCATCATCACGTGATGACGTCCCCATAGGACGTCACAATGACGTCACAGATCGCAAAAATTTGTGGCTACATAATGACGTCACAAATTCCGGCGTGACGTCATGTGACGTAACGCCACACAATGCCGATGTAGCACCCTCCTTTGGGCGCCGAACAGAACAACCTATCAGGAGAATAAAATGAAAACGGCGCTTGGCAGTGGCACGTGAAGCCACGGCTCGTGTTCCCTGCTGGCGTCGATTCTGGTTCAGCCGTCTCGTTCCTTCGCTCCAGTGGCATAAGGCTACACCGCCATCACACGACACCGCAGCTTAGTCAAAGGTGGGCTGATCACGGAGGCAGTGCAAAATCAGGTGAGGTGCCTCCAACCCTGGAGGCAGTGCGAAACTACGCTAGGTGCACAAAGCTTTCGGAGGGTGGCGGGGCAGAATAAGTAGCCTGCATTAGCTTAAGGAGCGTGCATTACTGGCCGTTCATGTAGGCTTCCTAATACACCGACTGAGAAAAAAAAGAAGATGGTTTTCACCTTCGAGTCATCTTAGGCGAATCCACAAGGGATCCTGTGATATTGGGCGGTTGCTTGATAACCCTGTGAACTTGTTTACCTTCCTAAGATGGCGTTCATCGAAACGCGGTTCATCGAAAGGCGAAGGGCGCGAAACCTCACTCGCGCTGCCGCAGGCCGGTCAGAACAGTCGCGGGAGAATGCAAGGAGTGAGCATGCGCGAGGCCTAACGTAAAGTTGGCAACATGGGCAACTGGATGCGTGCGACAACTTCCACTGTTCACCCTGCAGGAGCGACGTTATTTTTCGATGTTAGATCTGGGTCGCATCGCTCCATGGCGGATTTTAAAGCGCGAGCCTTAGATGCCTCATCAGGCACGAAAATTAACCGTCGGCGTCAAAACGAGTGATGCAAAAATCATAATCACTTGATTACGTCACCATATGACGTCGCTATGATGTCATATAACGTCCCGTCACATGATGGCGTCATCGCATGGCGTCATCGCTTGGTCAAAGGTGGGCCGATAACGGATCGAAGTTTGATACTGGGCTAGTTGGTAATCCATCTTCAGGTAGTAATCTGTCTGTTCCCTTTTTTGTCCCTTGTGCGTTCTGCACTGGTTGTTGAAGGCGATAACGGAGGCCATGCAAAACCAGATGTGGTGCCGAAAGCGTGCAATGCCTCTGATCCTCGAGGCTATGCAAAACCACGTTAGGTGCAGAAAGCTTTCGGAAGGGGGCGGGTGAGGATCAATGCATCGATTGAGAAGACAAAGAAGAAAATATGGATTTCACCGTCGAAGTCGTCCTGGATGAATACCCTGCGAGTTTGTTTCTCTGTCGTAGATTCTCCACAGCTAGCGCTCGAGATATACCAGAGGAATTCACCACAATTGTTGGGCGGGCTCGTGAGGAAACCCCCAATACCCGATAGCGCTCTAAATCCTCCTCCTTTGTCCGACACCTGCAAAACGACACGCGTGGCGTAAATGCAAGGGGCCGCTAGCCTTTGGCAATTGGTTGCATTCGAAGAGGTCAATGCAGGCCTCCTGGTCACTGCAAGCTCATCAGGACGCAGCTCTCTCGGCCGTTTAACAAACCTTCACTTCAACATTCGGGAGGGCCAGAAAACAATATCTGAAACACACGAAGTACGAGCGCGTTACTCTGGCGTTTCTCGTCATTACGGCAAAATTCGCGATGTCAGCTGTCTGTTCACGCGACGTCATGAGGAAATGAGCTCTCGATTGGTCCGTATGCGAGGGATATGAGAAGTAAGTTGTCTCCTACCCCGCTCTGCCGTGCAGTCGCCCGCACGTTCTGCCTTGTCTCGCGGGACTGTCGAGCGCGATCAACCGATTTCGCTCCGTTCTGTTGCGTTTTCGGCTGCGCCAGCGGTGATAACAGCATGCAGCTGAAAAAACGCGAAATCCCGATAGGCTTACTGCTCAGTGCTGGCAATGCCCACGTGTTTTATGAAGAAAGAAGCGGCGAGGAGGAGAGAGTGCTTATATAATGAAGGCGAGAAAGAAAGGACTCGGAGCCGTTTAACAACTTCGTTGGAACTTAGAGGAGCTTTCTTTATATCTGTCAACCGACTTAGGCTAAGTAAACTTCTGAACATCAAACATTGCATAGTGGAACGGAGCTAAGGATAAAAGAAAAGAAAAGAAAAGAAAAAGCGGGAACTTTCCATTAAGTCGCGCTATGCTTGGCACAGCGAATCTGGTGGATCCGCAAGTCTTCTGGCTTACGCAGGTTACTTTCTATCTCTTTCTCTCTTTTTCTCTGATTCTCTATCTTTCTATTCTTTCTTTCTCTTTCTGTTTTTCTTCCCTTCTTTCTGTCGATTTCTCTCTTTTTATGTCTTTTTATGCTATACGTTTCTCTCTTTCTTTGATTCTGTGTCGTTTTCTCTTTCTTTCTCCTTCTGTATTTCTTCCTTTCCTTTCTATTTCTTGCTATGCTTTGCTCCTTCCCATCCGCCTCACTCTCACCCCCCCCCCCCTTTCCCGCTCACTAGCTATATTATAATATACAAGGCTATGCTAGGCTCTGCTAGCGTGCCTGGATAGCAGAGTGGTTACGACGTACGCCAAATTTCATTTTCAGTGGACCAGCGGTAAGTATTGGGATTAGCCCAATTCCTGTGGCACATACCCGTTCATGATGATGATAGTTTTTTTGTGGTCATCCGGTTTACCTCGAGCGTTAACAGCGTCGTTGTTAAAACATCGACTCACGGTGAACGATGTTCATACTACCAAGCGTGGCCTGCATGGACGTCCCCACTCCGTCATATCTGAAATGATGCCGCTGCAGCGTGGTTACCACCAACGTTCCCACCGATGGTATAAACTTCAGCGCATTTCGACGCGCTACTGCGAGCACGCTAATTGCTTTGGCACCTCTGGAACTTTATTCTCACCAACAGTTCCTTTTCGACCGAAGCGACCATGTCGGATCAGGTTGGTCACGTGACCTCAGGAACTCTGTGGTTAAAATGCCGCTTGTAGTGAGTGAGGTGAGTCGCTATTCTTAAAGCTGTACCTCCGCCGGCGTGCACTTTATAGGCTTATCACAACACGACATGCTACGTAATACTGCGCGCGTTCAAATACGTGATACTTAACACGACAGGTTCGTCATCATCATCATCATCATCATTCTCAAGCTATTTTCATGTTCATTGCAGGACGAACGACTCCACACAACTCTATGCAGGCTGGTCCCGTTTAATACCTGCGAACTTTTAGATGCGAAGTATCTTATGGCGGAGTTCAATCCGGTGGTGGTGGTGGTGGTGGTGTGCGGCGTGACCACCCTTACTGCGCTTGCGCAAGCCCTCTCCCCTCCCCACTTCCCCTCTCCCATTTCCCCTAGCCACATTCCCTCTCCCCTTCCCCTCTCCACTTTTCCTTTCCACTCTTCCTCTGAAACGCGGGTTAGACATGCCGAAATTCTCTCCTGCGCAACGCCGCGATGAACACCAGCGCATGCGCGGCCCCTCCCCCTCTCTCTCCTCTCCTACGCTGCCCCCCTCTCGCAAGCCTGCCGACCGCGTTCCCCGCTCGCCCTGTGAGAATTAACGGCCAGGCTAGAGGGAAGACACGACGCGCGTAGCGTTCCTCTTCGCATTCCACGACGCGAGGTCGGTAGCGTGCCCAAAGAACGCCAACGGAACGCGATCGTGCAAGTGCTCCGGCTTCGCATCGCCTCATGGTCCCCTTTAGCGGAAAATGGTGTAATTTGATTTGATCTCTTGATGTATATTCCGTAGCTGTAACTGAAAAACGCTTACCTTTCGTTCACATTACGTGACGTGCCCAGGTCCACTTATTCTAATGTCAGGTACAATGTCGGCAATCCATGTTTGCTCTCTAACCCACCCTGCTCTCTTCATTTCACGTAAAGTTATGCCTAACATCTTCTTCGTTCCATCGCCCGTTGCGTGGTTCTTAACGCCTTCTCGAGTTTCTTTGTTATCTTTCAAGTTTCCGCCCCGTACGTTAGTACTCGTAGTATGCAGTGCTTGTACACTTTCCGCTTGAGGGACAGCGGTAGATTACCCGTCATTATTTGGGAAGGTCCGCCGTAAGCGCTCCATGCCATCCTTATTCTTCGATGGATACATGAGTAGGCTCCCCTGTCAGTAATTGTACATATACATACTCCTGTACACACACTCCTCTATATCTTTCCCAGTGCAGGGTGGCATCACGGTCATTCTAAACCGACTGACCTCCCTGCCTTTCCTATCTCTCCTGTCGTCCTTCCTTTCCAAAGGTTGTTTGCCAATCGCGATTTCTTTTCGTTTTGCCAGGCAATCAATCATTACTTTTGTCTTGGTGGTGGTAAGAACTTTATTAAGAACTCCGGCAAAGTCGTGGCCTGGGCCGCCCCCGAGGAGGGCCGGAGACCCTCGGCTTATTCATTTTTGGCCGTACTTAAGTACTTTCTTGGTTTAAGTCATTGATCAGTTCTTTTTTTCGATTTGTCGCCATCATTACCGAAGAGCACTATGTCATCTGCAAATCTTAGTTTGCTGAAATACTCTCCGTTAATCTTTATTCCTGCTTCTTTTCACTCTAGTCGTTTAAATTCTTCTTCAGGCCTAGCAGTGAACAGCATTGCGCAGCAAGTCTCACTGCTGCAGTGAGCAGCAGTGAGCAGCATGTCTCACTGCTCATCTGCGACGTCCTTGCATGCAAAGCGCTTCAGTCATAGGCCTACAAAGTGAGCCACGTGGAACCCTTCCGCCAACCCAGTCCACCAGGTGTGTCCGCGCATCGTATACGTTAGTTAGGAGCGTGCCACCGGGTGAGAGAGAGAAAAAGCATCTTTATTTATAAGGTGGCTAAGAAGAGACGCCCTTATTCCAGGATGCCTAGAGCTCGGGCAGCGTCCTGGGACCTCGCGAAAAGCCTTCGCTGCAGGGGCGTAGCCAGAAATTTTTTTCGGGGGGGTTCAACCATACTTTATGTATGTTCGTGCGTGCGGTTGTATGTGTGCCTGCCTATATACGCAAGCAAAACTGAAAAATTTCGGGGGAGGGGGGGGGTTGAACCCCCCCCCCCCCCCTTGGCTACGCCCCTGCTTCGCTGATCGTCGCGGCTGTAGTTGGCCGAGGATCTTTGCGGCTGTTACGTCCAGCGCGACTAGGACCATGCACGTCAGCAGGCAAACCACCTCCTTTTGTCCTGACCGCGGGCAATGCCTTTGTATTGTCCGAAAAAAACACGGTTGATCCCTCCGTCATAGGAATCGGAATAACACGAAAGTAAAGCGTGCCCTTACAGAAGTAACTGAATGCTTACTGTACATTGATATAAGAGAGTTTGCACCGTGTATATTGATGTCTGGCAGCTAATGGCGCCGTTTAACGTGTATGCACCCACTTTGATGATTGGTGGTACATCTCCATCCCGACGACTAATGCCCATGTTAAATAATTAAGCAAACCCTTGTGGTAGCTGTAGTAGTTAACGGTGAAAGCGTAATCAGAGAACGAGGTGTGATAGCCAGAAGAGCGTCGCATATTGGACGCAAAGCTTCTTCGCCATCCCGCGGCCTGTTAAAATGTGATTTAACACCCACTGCCGGACTAGAGGGAAACGCAAAGCGCGTCGTGTCGCCCCGGTAGCCCAGCCGCGATTTTTCTCGGGCAAGCGCGACAACGGGGAACGCGGGGTTACAGCCAGATGAGGCAGGCGCGCGTCACATAGCGTGATGCTGAGCGAGGCCGACGCTTTTGCGACGCTTGGGCCAAGGTCGCCACCTCGCGGTGTGTTAGGGCATTGACAAAATTCAGCTTCTATTGAAAACGCGCCGAATGGAACGGACGCGTAACGCGTTGCAGGTACTAGTCGCGGAGGCCACAGCAATGACGAATTACTTTACCTTACCACTCCCAGAGGTCAAACCACCCAGCCGACCGGGAGAGTGGTAGATATAAAAGGCGCGTTCGTAAAGCCTCCAGAGTCTGTGACCGTGGCGCAGTGGATAGCGTGCCCGGCATCTGTTGCTGCGGACCGAGTGGTCGCGGGATCGATGCCCGTTGACGGTACCTTATTTTCTTTGCCATCTGATTGTGTATATTTTTTCGACGTCATTTCCGTGACGAAAATACGTCAGTGAAGTCTTGGTGGACCCCGGCATAAAACACTTTCGTGTTAAAATGAATGAAAAATGAGAGCTCGATGGTGTGGTAAGGGGGGGATCTTAGTGGTGATTTTCGGCAACCTCGTACCACAAGTTGAAGGGACATTGGTTCTCCACAGAAGCGGCATTGCTGAAGTCAATTCTCTTTGATACATTTCCACATGTGAGCTCACACCTGACATTGTGAGCACCGCTCACAATGTCAGCCCCGATTTCAGGCCAAGCTTGCAACGGTATAAGCTCAGCCCACGGCACTTAAACTACAGAAAGAGCATCCGCTCTGGCGTCCCGTTGGCAGTAACTCCCGAGTCGATGGTTTCTAAATACCTTTCACGTGACAGTCTTTGACTATTTTGTGAGTTGGCCGCGCTGCTTACCGGCACGCTGCCGCCTCCACGCGACTGCATTTGATTCCTTATTTTACCTCTTTTTTATTTCTGTACATGCATCCGTTGCCTGCGGAGTTCAGTGAATGTACGTGCTCAGTCAGCTGTCGGGGACACGTGGAGAGCGTCTGTATCCAACTTTCCTCACTTACGTCGCGCTGACAGCCCCGCTTCATTAGCTTGTGCGGCGTCAGCGAGGATTTGTGAGATGTACCGCGACTGGGCGCTAGTGGCGACGTACACATGTGTGCTAAACCGACACTCAGCGTCAGATGTACAGGCGCGGTTGCCGTACCGCGGTCGCATGACGGTGGATCGAGTGTACCACAGAGAGATAGAAATATATCTAAGGGCATAAGCATACGCAGGTTTCCTGGATTTTCGCTCTTAGAGCGAAAAACTTGTCGGTCATAAATTACACCGATGAAAGGGACGCAGCGCTGACAGGGAAGACGCTCTCCGTACAGAAAAGCGCCCGTTGTAGAAGAAATGGCACACCAACTAGCCTAACGTTTCACGCCTCTACGGCATATTTCTTCTGCAACGGGCTCTTTCCTCAGAAGCCTTCTTCCTGGATAGCGCTGTACGGAGAGCGTCTTTTCTGTCGGTCATGTGTCCGTTTCGTCGGTGTAGTTCTTTAATCGACAAGGTTTTCGTTCTTGATCCTAGAAATGTCGCACCAACCAGACCAGTGGTTCACGTTTCTTGCGCAGGCTTCCAAATTAAGGGGAGCTAAATTTCGCCGCAGAACCCCCACCCCCAATGCCCCCTGTGTGCACGCCTATGACCTGGGATATCGCTGGCGTATGGTCGGTCGGTAGCCACAAGCAGAAATAATGAGAAAAATCCATGTCCTACCCATCATTCACATGGTCGGAACGATCGCAGTGCCAGCAGTTTTCGCAGAAAACTCTGTGTAGGACTCTAGATTGACCTCGACATCATTGTGTTGTGTAATGTTGCCTGCATAAACAAAACTCGACCTTTCTGAACGCTCACCAGGGATAGCAGTATTAGAGTTTCTAAAGAGATATATATGCCTGTTTCTAATACCTTCAAAACAGTACGATGATAGAAATGAGAAGGCAAGTGAGGCTAATAATTGCCATACATTTTGTACAGCTTGCTCGTACAAGCCAAGCTAGGTTGAGGGGGGCGGGAGGTCGAGGGTGTTCAACCCTCTCGCCCCGAAATTTTTATACTTTGTGTGTGCATGTAACCAGCACACATACAAGCACATACAGGCTGTCGCTGCTGCCTGTAGCACCTGAAGTGCTGCGCTGCTAAGCACGTGCATGAAGGTTCATTTCCCGGCAGGGAGGAAGGAAACAGTTAGGATTGCGCAATTTGAAAGAAGGAAAGAAAGAAAGCTAGTACGTCGGGCGCGCACACGCCAAGCTTCGCTTGGTCCCATTTTCCCGATAGGACAAGAGCTCCTGAATTTTATTTATTTTTAGCATGAACAGTCGACATCCTACTGAACAAGAGTCGGCATCCACGCGCTTCGTTTCAGGGACGCCGGTGGTCCCGACCATAGAGTTTCCTAAAATACTTACTAGAGGGAACTCTGGCGCTAGTGTCTATTGGAGTTGCAACGCATGGCGCTTCAGCCAGCATGGGAATGATAGGTAGTACACTGATTTGTCTAAACTTCGTTCTTTCGGCTCTGTTTGGCTTCGCGTCGCCTGCATCCGCTTTGTCGCAAAACGCAGTTCTGCAAAAGTCAGCAGTTCCACTTCACCACCTAACCTTTTTAGGCTCACCAATTCAAATCTGGTAACGAAGTTCACAACGATCCGTTCTTTTATCCGAAAGAAACCAAAACAAAGCAATAAACAAAGCCACAAGTGCGTTCGAAGCCCGCAAGTACGAAGACTAGGCAAATCCGTGTACTACCCATCATTCCCATGGCGCCAGTGTCCCCTCTAGTTAATTTTAGGAAACTCTATGGTCCCGACCACTACCTCAAGCACGTGATTACTTCACGTTCCTTCGCAAATAAATATCCACATTAGTTCTGATCCCATCTTCCTTTATCATGAATTTCCTACACCTTTAGCTGCCGCGGTACCTCAGGGGCGGTGAATTGTGCGGTTGAGTACGCGTGAGCAGAGCTGTGATTTCCGGTCGCATCTACCACTTTGCAATGGGCCAGAAAGCAAATGCTTCCTCATCGACTGTTTTTTTTTTAGCATTGAAGCACTCCGCGCGATTGCACCTTCCCGCTGTACAGTGCCCGTCACAACACGTGTGCTCCTTTGGTACATAGTGCAGTTCTGCTTTCACGAGCTTTCTCTAACACGGCTTTCTCTAAAAGGTAAATATGAGGCACACTTGCCCATCCACTGCAGTTCACATAAGTGTGAGCCAGGCCTGAATAAGATTCAGGTCCTAGATAAAAGTAGGGGCACCACGGCTCGAGAATTCTTGGAGGCATTCCATATAAAAGCACGAGGTTCTTTTTGTATCAGTGACACTTCATTGTCTCTCACGCAGGCAGAAAGAAAGTTCTCAGATAACAAGTCGTGATGCGGATGCGCCCGAGGTTTGATTAACTTGCTGCGGATGTCCGTGTCTATATATTTCAATGCACAAAATGTTCAATAAACAGTCGAAAGTTCGCGCTCTCTTTGAACCCTTCCCTCCTTATTTGTTTGTACAAAAACAGCCATACTTGTATGGAGCAAAGAAGATTACTTTTAAGGGCTCGTTTTTCTTTTTTAGACACAATATTAATGAGAACTGACAGATAATAATGCCGAGGAAAGTATAGGGGATGTTATTTGTAGCAATTAGGATATAAATGTGAAGAAAGTAAAGTGAACGAAAAGATAACTTGCCACCGGCAGGGAGCGAACCTGCGACCTTCGAATAACGCGTCCGATGCTCTACCACTGAGCTACGGCGGCGGTCATCATCCGGTCCACTTTATGGGGTATATATGTGCATTGAAACCTAGGAGTGTTAGTCAGCGCCGATCGCAGCCATGGCGGCGAGTGTGGAACACTCTTTTTCTGCCTGTTGGCGTCACGTAGCACGTGATCTTTTTACGAGCTGGCAGCTGACCAATTCACGAATAATTACTGGGCTCAGCCTGATGAGCCTCCCTGCCTTACCTTCTAACTTTTCTCTCTTCCTCCCTCCCTCTCTCTATTTCTGTTGTACTGTACCTCCGAACAATTCACTCATCTTCCCAGCGGTACGCAGGATAACCAACTGGTATTTCCGCTGGTTAACTTCTCTGAAAGACGAAGGCCTCTCCGACTGATCTCCGATTTACACCATCTTGTGCGAGCTGGTTTCATGTTATCCCTGCGGACGTCTTAATTTCGACCCGCCATTTAAATGGTTGCCCTCCTCGGCTGCCTTTCCCATCTCTTGGAATCCATTCCGTTTCTCCAACTAGCCACCGAGTGTCTGTTCTACGCATTACCCGCCACGGTGGTCTTGTGGTTATGAAGCTCGACTGCTGACCCGATGGTCGCGGGATCGAATCCCGGCAATTTTCGATGGAGGTGAACATGCTTGAGGCCCGTGTACTTGGATTTAGGCGCACGTTAGAGAACCCCAGGTGGTCGAAATTATCCGGAGCCCTCCACTACGGCGTGCCTCATAATCACGTCGTGGTTTTGGAACGTTAAACCTCAACAATTATATTATTGTGTTTTATGTGGCCGACCCAGGTCCATTTGTTTCGATGAACATAAACTACATTATCTGCTACCCCTGTTTCTTCTCTGGCACATTCCGCAGTCTTGCGTTCTCTTGAGGCTACGCCAATCCCTTTCCGTTCCATTGCAGGGTGCGTGGTCCTTGACATTTCCTTTGTTATCCTCCAAGTTTCAGCTCCTTCGCAACATCATTGTCACTGACTCTACGAGGCGTCATACAAACCTGTTGAAAGCTTCGCGCGTGTTTCTTACATTCCTTTGAAACCCCTTTTCCCGGAGCAGTAGCAGGCTGTACAGACGTCAAGGAAAACCTTTTTTTTTAGTGCGCAGAATGCTCGAAGAAAAGAGAGGAAAATAGGCAGTGCGCTCTGTGCTATCGCGTGCTCCCTTTTCTTCAAGCACTCTGCGCACTAAAAAAGCTTTCACTTGTCAAGTATGTTGTACCAACCAACCCAAGTAGCCACCTTGTTGCAGGCTATATACAGCCCAATCACACAGGCCGAACTCGCAATGTTTGTCTTGTTAAAGGTCCGCTGTATCATTATTTTGTTCAAGTTGTTCCTTCTGACGCTGTGGCGTCTTATGAATCTCTGTCGGCGATATCGTAAACCATCTAGGAGCCAAAGATAGAGAAAAAGAGAGAAGCAAGGAAAGACAGGGAGGTTAACCAGACGCACGTCCGGTTTGCTACCCTGCACTGGGGGCCAATAGATAAATTACAAGCTTAAGAGAGCAACCACAGGAACTCCGCATTGCCCGGTAACTTGGTCTCAACGGGAACGCGATGTGAACACGTGGGAAAACGAGATACACTTCTTTCATTGATATCAAGTTTGTCGTAAGCTATGATCAGCGTTCATCATCATCATCAGCCTGACTACGCCCACTGCAGGGCAAGGGCCCCTTCCATGTTGCACCAATCAACTCGGTCCTGCGCTTGCCGCGGCCACGTTATACGGGAAAACTGGCTTATCTCACCCGCCCACCTAATTTTCTGCCCCACCCTAGCGTTCTTGCCTTCTCTTGGAATCCAGCCTGTTACTCTTAATGACCAGCGGTAATCTTGCCTTCGCGCTACATGCCTTGCCTATGCCCATTTCTTATTCTTGATCGACCAAGATGTCCGCCACATTTGTTTGTTCCCTGAACCACTCTGCTCCCTTCTCGTCCCCTAAAGCAAAGTTACTGAGCAATCAATGGCAAGTTCTCGTTTTCCACAGCCGACTGCTCTCTTACGCATTGCGATGGTGCCATTTCCGTCATTGTAACCGCCTGATTTATAGTTCTAATAGTTCTAGGTGGGACTGATCTCATAAGTGTGCCTGTACCGATGGTCGATTGTCGTAGCTTGAAACCGTTGACCATTGTATGATGTCCCTTGTGCGACATATTTTCGTTTCCCGCTCTTCCCAATGAAGCCGACATCCGAAAATACACCCGTTTTCTCGAGGTAACCACCTAAATGCTGTCCGATAATAGCCAAGAGATTTCGCGAAACATGCACATGTAGACTTAAGACACGAGCTTTCGTGCCCATTCTTCTGGTCGTTGAATTTGCATGAAGGCTCCTACTTCGCGGTTTTTCTTATAACGTCCACTAAGGTGTAGGGCCCAGGCAACCAAAGCTGCGCTAAATGCATATTCGCTGCCTTGTTATACAAGGAAACAAATGGGGGGGGGGGGGGCGGAAATAATCAGAAAGCTGTTGTGGCTGATATACGATATCTGGCCGTAGGTCGTATTTTGAGCATTCAGACGCTTTCGTCAGTTACTTCACGTCTGCCTGTTAGTCCCTGATGTGCAAGTTGTCGAGTGATTCTCTCTGCACACTTCCAGCGGCCGACGTTAAGTGAATATCTTGGTAACACCAATCCATGGCCGTGGTGCTCAGTAAAGTTTCTGCCCCACTTCGGGCCACCATCTTAGAAAATTGTCGTGCAACTTCCTTCGCTTTTGTTGTAAAGCTTTTGGTGCAAGCCTCGCCCCGTGCTATGCATCTATGTCGCATACTCCTTCAGCGCCCTCTTTTCCGTGTTCCTCGTTTCGCTTTTTTCCGCATCTACAAGAAACAGGTATTTTTCTGGACTTTGAATTCTGTCCATGATCCGTGTCTGCGCATATTAAGCAGTTGCCTGTTGACAGGCCCATGACAAACTTCCAAGCTCACGGACAGAGAAGTTGTCTAGCCAGCATGGTGATGAGAATTTCGTTGATGGATAGTGGAGACTAGGGACGAGACGAATGGAGTAGGCACAAAACATGGACAAGACAAGACAAGACAAGACAAGACAATGCTATAGAGGAGACAAGACATTCTCGTAGCCCATTCCTCAGCCACCGATCTCTCAAATGGGCTGTCCGCATTTCTCTGCAAACCCAAAACAACTCACCTTCCGGAACTGCATTCGGGCACTTCGTCGTCTTCCATGACCGTCGACAACGACGCCAAAGGTCCGTCGCTCAGTTCCCGGTCTTCTACACCCGATCGCGTCCTCCGACGGCGCTCTTCTCGATTCCGCGCGTGCCGCTTGCGAGCCGCGGTCGACAAGCAGCGACGACAACATGCGCGGCGTAGTATCCGGTGGTGTTCCTCCCCACCACCACGGACACGGCCTCGGGCCCTGCTCTACCTCGGCGGCCACGCGCACACGCACTCACGGCGGCGCACGGCGAACAATCCCGGCCGCTACCGGCGGGGCGAGAGTAGCGGCACGCGGGGGCACCCTGGAGCGTGGCTCCGATGCACCGGACCCCGACGTTCAGCCGCCGCCGCCGTTGCCACCGCTGTCGAGAGAACCCGGCGTCCGAAAAGCTTCCGCCACGCCCCCGCGCTGCCGGCGCTGGCCGCAGCCTCCCTCTTCTCTCACAGCGCTCCCCGGAGCTCCGCAGCATCCTCCTCGGCCTCTTCGTCCTCAGGCGCTTAGCTTCTCCTCTTCGCTCGCTCCCTCGCTCGCCTCCGGCTCACGGCGTGGCGGCGTGGCTCCGACGTCACTTCCTGTGTTGGCTGTTACGTCACGTCTGGAGTTGTGACGGTTTGGTGCCTTATATAAGTATGCGTACAGCGGACCTTTCCGCGTTTTGCAACGTGCTGCTGTCAAATCGCACGTCATAATCATATCGGCTCCTGTGTGTCGCGTTGGGGCTATGATGCGTATGCCGTGCACGTGGCCGCTGGTAGCGGTGTCTGTGACACGCGGAGCACGTGGCTAGTGGAAGCGTAAGAGAGTGATGTCAGGCACGAGCTAAGCGTAATTAAATGTACCCGTAAGGTGCCAGCAATTTTCAACACGTTGTGACCAATGCTCTTCATTATGCTGTCTTACTTTCTTTACCACGGCATTGCCTCGTACGTCCTTACACTACCTGCGTTACTTAACCCAAAAGTGCAGCAAGCAAACACTTAGCTTTACGTTCTTGCTTCACTTAGGGTTACCATTGGTCTCCCTCGCCTGTAGACGGATGTCGGATTTCTAGCCATGCTTTTGTCTTTCATTTCGCACATTTGTCTGTTGTTACTACGTAGCCTCGCTCGTTGTGCTAATTTTGTTTTGTTGTTAGCTCTTCCTACACAACTTCCTCGTGCTTATTTCGACCCAGCCGTAAACTGAGCGTCGTACGATCTTGTATAGTTGATACGAAACTATGAAAACTTTTCGCTTTCTGTTGGTTCGCCCATGCATTTGTAATACCGAACACAACAATGGGGTGGGAGGGTGTCATTGACAGGGGAGGATTAGACTGTATGCCTTTTATGTGAAGCACCTGCTGTGAGACTTCAGTTTAGTCACACTGCCACGCCCGTTTCTTACTTTATTTTTATGTGCGCGAGTTTCAGCCAAGAAAGGCTGTTAGCAACGCTCGACACAGACCGCGCCGCAACGTTCTTGAAGCTTCACAGTTGTCCGAGATCATTCTGTTAAGATTACGCGCAGGACGCGAATAGTCAAGTTTTTTCGAGAGCTTTCGCAAGTGCATGCGATAACGCTAGAACCTTCGATACCGTATGTATAAATACCTTCGCTCCTTACCGCAGATCGGATTAACGACGGCCGACGCTCTGTTCACCGCTATTGGTGCGCAGCGTGTACTGCTTGTAGTCTGACAGTAAGGTACGCATTTGGGCAGGTTGGTTCATGATTAACTGTAGAAACAGCGCTAAAAGACGGTACGAAGAAAGGACACAAGCCACGGCGCTGTGGTTTGTGTCCTTTCTTTGTCCCGTCTTTTAGCGCTGTTTCTACAATGTAGTCTGACCTTTCGTTTCCCGGGCACAGGTTCGCCCAAATAAAGAATTTCATCTTGAACTTGCCTACTGCGGCCTTCGTCAACGTTACGACCACGTGACAATACAGTTTTCACCATGCATCTTTCGGGCGTGTTTACGAAACGGTAACATGTACTTTATTGACGCGGTTCCACGGTGTGCAAAAAAGATGTTTGGAAAGTTGGCGCTGAAATGAAGATTTGTGTTTGTGATCTTGGTCATCACAACCATAAATATGGAGGCCCTATCGGTGGTAATATCGCCAGATAAGCTTGAGAATACGTAACTAATTTCAAATTCCCGACTATGCAACTTGTGGTTTTCGGAATAGATACCCTTTAGGTGTCATTATTCGTTATTTCGCTCACCTCAGTGTTTTCTTCGTTATGTTACCTTCAAATTTTCGATATCTTGCGACACTTCTATACCACGAGCTTTCCATTTTCTGCACCTCTTGCCGGGCGTTGATGATGCTTATGGGAGGTATAAACGTGACTTAATTGGACGTCTTCTTTTTGTCTCAGGAAGAGGAGAGAAGATTTGTGGTTAACCATTGAGAGGGATGCGGAACGTTTGGACTCCATTACACGTGGCATGTCCAGAACTTAACAGTTTTCTCAAGCTTAGAGGGAGGCCAGAAAGAGGCGTAAGTAAACCAACTATACTAGGAGTTCTGTGGTAGTGCTACAGGCTTAGAACTGTGTAGAGAAAGGCAAAGCAGAATTTGGTGCACTGTACGAGGCCTAATTTAAGACCACCCTTAAAATCCTTACCGTGTCAATCATTCACGAATTACCTCCTGAACTTTGCGTCGCGGACTCGATAGGCTGTGTATGTAGAATGGCCCAAACAAAACACGTAACAAACACGCGTTCACTGCGTCATGTAGAAAGGCTAAACCGAACCCCTTCACAAGGACGAGATATTCATATTGAGATATCCCTATGCAAATTTTAACAATTAGTTAAGGTAAGCTGGTAGCTAGATGGAAACATTGGTTAAAAAAATCAGGAGCCCTTCCCCAATCGGAAAAACGGGGGCAAGTAAAGCTTGGCGTGGGCGTGCGTAAGGTACTGCTTCGATTTCTTTCTTTCTTTCTTTCTTTCTTTCTTTCTTTCTTTCTTTCTTTCTTTCTTTCTTTCTTTCTTTCTTTCTTTCTTTCTTTCTTTCTTTCTTTCTTTCTTTCTTTCTTTCTTTCTTTCTTTCTTTCTTTCTTTCCTTCCTTCCTTCCTTCTTTCTTTCCTTCCTTCCTTCCTTCTTTCTTTCTTTCTTTCTTTCTTTCTTTCTTTCTTTCTTTCTTTCTTTCTTTCTTTCTTTCTTTCTTTCTTTTTTTTCTTCCTTCCTTTCTTTCTTTCTTTCTTTCTTTCTTTGTTTCTTTCTTTCTCTCTTTCTTTCAGAGAAAAAGAATGGCGAAGCTTGCTCTAAGTCGCGCAAGGCTTGAATCAGCGAAGCTGGACGATTCTGAAGTCTAACAAAACAGCCAATAACCTATAAACAACCTAACAACAACTAGCTAAAGCCCAGCATCGACCCAACCTAGAAAACAACATAGCTAAGAGCCTAGCAGCTACCTAGAAGCAACCTAGCTTCACCTAGCTAAAAGCCTAGCAACTACCTAGAAACAACCTAGCATCATCTAGCTAAAGCCTACAAACAACCTAGAAGCAACCTAGAAAACAACATAGCTAACAGCCTATCAGGTACCTAAAAGCAACCTAGCATCACCTAGCTAAAAGCGTAGCAACTACCTAGACGCAGCCTAGCATCACCTAGCTGAAACTTACAAAACAACCTAGAAGCAACCTAGAAAACAACATAGATAAGAGCCTCGTCGCTACCTAGAATAAACCTAGCGTCACCTAGCTAAAGCACGCCAGAAACCCAGAAGTAACCTATATAGAATCAACCTATCATCAACTGGCCCACAAAGAAGAAACCAGGTTAGACTTCAGAATAGTCCCGCTTCGCTGTTTCAAGCCTTGCGCGACTTAGTGCGCGCTCAGATATTTTTTTATTTATTATTTCTTTCGTTCGCACCAGATGTGGGCGAGGAGGGTTTTTTAGAACACCACCATCACCAGCTACACAGGTCAGTCAGTGGAAGCTTCGCTTGAAAACAGAGCGCGAGCTGATCAGTATGCTATTTCCTCGGCATGCGCGACGCGGGGATTTAAACGACCGGGTCACAGCCGTAGACAAGAAACAGAGGCAAGAGGAAGGCCTCGATTGGGCAAGGAAAGGGAACAGGCCATGGAGGGAACAGACGAAAGTGTCACGTGCCGTGTGGAGCACTTTTCAAACGTCACTCCCTCGCCCCCCCCCCCCCCCCCCTTTCATAATTACCATCAACGTCAATCGCCGAGTGCGGTTTTGACACGAACGTCAGCAGAGGCAGCCGAACAAGTACGAGCGAGAATTCACTACTTCGGGAATTCGGGAAGAGCTCGCTTAATTACGCAACCCTTTGCTCCGCGACACACATCTCGCAAGCGGAAAAACATGTTGACCGTTTCAATTCCGCCACGCTTCCTACAACTCACACGTGCGCCGTCACGCTGACGTAGACGGGGAGCCAAAATCTTCCGTCACACGTGACATTGCAAACGCGGTGACGGAGTCCCAGTTGTGCATGCACTCCTCTGACGCATGTTTTCGGCCCCCCACCCACCCTGCGCTAATATGCGCGCATGATAATGAGACATGATCTGCTCCCATGGCATTGACTTCCCACCGTGAAGCGCCGCTGGAAGCGCGAAGAAAACAATGCGAGCATTCGCAACAGTCAGGCCGCGTGTGAGCGCCGTAATAAACAGCTCTGACGTCGGTGGTGCAGCCGCCGCTTCGCTTGGCTAGTAACATGTACCAGAATAATCATGTCGCGGGATAAACGGTATAAGGAGGGAAGGGCCGCGGCGGCCTGGAGTAGCCGATCATCCGGAACCATCCGAAATTAGAACGTCACCTCGTGAGGCCCTCCTCGTGTGTGCAGGTTGGCCCCTACTCGTGTGCATGTACAAGGTGTGTGAATCGGTGGTTTATGTACACTCACGCACGCTTTAAGCCTTTGCCCAGCGGAAGACAGGAAATAAGGCTCCTGCCCCGTAGAGCCCTTCATCAAATCTAGCTATAGAGATCAGAACGTCACCCTGTAAGCTGTGTATGCGCATGTGGGCCCCAAGTCGTGTGCATGTTAAGTCATGTAAATCGGTTGGTTATGTACACTCAAGCTTTATGTCTACCCGCTGGAAGACCGGGAATAAGGCTCCCGCCCGGTAGAGCTCGTCCTGAAATGCAGCTTTGGAGAATCAGAACGTCACCCTATAAGCTATGCAAGGCCCTTTTCGCGTGCGTATGTGGGCCCCTACTCGTGTGCATGTGCAGGCATGTTAATCGGTTGGTTATGTACACTCACGCTTTAAGTCTTTGCCCGGAGGAAGACAGGAAAT